>NC_056739.1:967204016-967326516 GCF_019279795.1 Protopterus annectens
CTTACAGTGTTGGAAAGGTCAGTGTCTGCTGAACAACTTTCGCATTTACATTTTTAGTCTAGCACTTATAGTTAAAGAGTTATGAACATTTGTTTTCTGTATAGTATTACAAATGGATTCTCTAAAAATGAGCTCAGGTTGCTCTGTTGTTCCTATGGTGGAATTAAGCAGGCAGCTTTTTCTGAGCTACTCCGGAGTGAATGAGTTAAGATATGCAAGTTTTCACCACAAGAAAAATCCTCTGGAGTGGAGGCAGAGGGAAAGGAATCCTCTGCATCTGAATCCTCATAGGTAGATAAGGGTAAGTCCTGGTAATCAGAGTTATCGGAATCATGGTCTGTAGAATCAGAAGGAAAATCAATTCTTTGTCTTTTAGAGGGGGAAGGCTGGCTTCCCCTAATTAAGGTTATAAGGTCTTCAGCCATTCTAAGCATTTGTTTCTGTGGCATGGGAGCTTAAGCATGCTCACTGGCTGTCGGTTTTCTAGGCGTAGTGCGAACTCAGGGCCTGAGAAACTCAGTAGTTTTAGTTAAAAACGAAGTTGTCAGTTTAATACGAACATCGGAAGGTCGGAATACACCCTCAGAAGCCGGTGCCTGCACAGCGGCTCCGGACCCATCCAAGGTAGAGACATCCGCAGGTTTCATAGTTGAAGAAGCATCACGCGGCATACCAGACTCTGAATGGGTCTCAGCAGAGGCCTGCGAATCTGTAGAAGCGGGTATCAGGGGCTGCAAAGGCACCTCACTGAGTACCAGCAGACTGGCGACTAGCTTAATGGAAGTGTCGTCGGCAGTTTTGGACCTATGCTGTCCAACTCTGTCTTTATCCTTACGTTTTTTTGGAAGATCTAAGCCATTTCAGAATATGGAGAACGAGAGCGAAAGAATTTATTGACAAAGATAGCCCGATAACAAATAGTTCAGGCGTTAAACAAGGCAGAAAACCGACAGAGAGGAACGTCGTGGTCTGGGCCTAAACAGGTGATGCAGTAAGAATGAAAATCTCTGTCAGGTATTTGCTGTCCACAGGCAAAACAATTGTTAACTTTGTCTGACATCGGTTAGAGCAAGAAAAATGGATCCCCAGCGGGGTACTTAGCTTTAGAAGACTTCAAGTTTGAAACTCGAACAACAAAAATTTCAGGAAGCGGCCAACCGGCATTTGTGAACTGCTTCTGCTTCATGCTCCCGCACAGCAAGAAAAGCTGATGTAATGGCTTCGGCTGCATGTTTTATACCCCTGATGACCTGACGTCATGGAAGAGGCAACAGCATCTACACAGAAATCCCAAAACTCTGATATTCGGGCTGACTGAGGTCTACCTGCAGGCAGATAACCCAAGTGTGATGACTGCAACAGTGAAATACGAAGAACATCATTGGTTTTAATAGGGCTGATCAACAGATTGTTTTCAGTAGCCCAAACAGAAGTGAAAAAATTATTCTATAGCTTTTACTGAAGATCGTCATTCACCTTGCAGCTTCTATAATCAGGGTGCCATATAACCTGCCAAGAAAACGCTAGCCTTTGGAAACTGAAGCTCCATAACTATTGAACCAATTAAATACAGACTTGAAACTATGGCAACAGGATTAGACTTCATCTAAAACCCCCCAGACTGGCACATATCTAATGTGTGGCAGGAGCAACTGTTAATCATAGTATACTTGAGCAGTGGTGCCTCTCTCAGAATATAATACGGAACGTGAAATATTACTAAGAATGTGAAGTTGGGCATTTTTGTGTTCAAAAACAAAGACAAATGCCAAGATACTACTGCAGTTCATAAGTAGCACACCATATTTCCACTTAATGAGACGAAGCAGCACCAACACTACAGTTATTCCATTCCCATGCAAAATACAGCACAAAGCTGAAAGGCATGTGCAAGACAACCTAAATACATAAAATCAGAGGAAAGGAGGGAAGGGTTTTAATAATGAGAAAACAAAAAGGAATCTGATGACCTACTATATCCTTTTCCCTCCTGTCTTTCTGAAGTTCACTGCTTGTGGGCAGTGTCAAGCTATACACATCACAGCAGTAGGAGGAGGCCTCTGCTAGCTACCCTAAATGATAACAGCACAAAAAAAAAAGTTATGTACTCACCATAACGTTCCATGTTTGTTGTCCTTAATCTCGCCTACCTTCTTGCTGTTTGGGTTCGTAGCCGATCCTCGGCTCCGACTCGGCCGTATACTATAGCTCGAGAGCTTTTACTGGCTCGAGGCTAGACCCTATCCCAGCATGCCTAGCAGTAATTACCCAGATTTCATTTGTGATAACCTAGAACTAGACCATACAAATAGACCAGAGATATACTCTGCTCTACATATCAGGTGACACCTACATATAAAGGTGTAACCCCTCCACAAGAGTAATAGAAGTAGACTGAGACTAACCATAAGGTATGGTATAAAGGAAACCCAGCCAGTATAACCAATAAAAACAAGGGATTCCTCTCGATCCTCCAGGAAGGGGGAAGGAGGATGGAACGCAAGAAGGAAGGCGAGATCAAGGACAACAAACATGGAACGTTATGTTGAGTACATAACATCTTTATGTTATGTTGTCTATATCTCGCCTTCATTCTTGCTGTTTGGGACAGCATCCCCAGCACCTGATTCTTGGGTGGCTCACTGTAATAAACTCTTCAGGACTGTGGAACCAAAGGATGCCCTGTTACAGGAGGCCACATTTACTTTGTAATGAGTGATAAAGGTATGAGGATTAGCCCATGTAGCTGCTGCACAGATCGAATCCAAAGGCAGTCTGGCTTGAAAGGCATTACAGGTAGCCAAGGCCCTTGTAAAGTGCCTTTTAATTTTCCCTGGAAGTTTATGTTTACGCAACTCGTAGACATGTTTTATAATGTCTGAAAGCCACTTTGATAAAGTCACCTTTGAGACTGCACAACCTTTTTTATTGTCAGCAAATGATATGAACAACTGATCAGATTTTGTAAAGTCCTTGGTCCTGTGTAAATAGAAACGTAACTGTCTATGAACGTCCAACTGATGGAGCTTATACTCTGCCTTGTTGTCATGACTGGGGAAGAACACAGGAAGCTCTCTGGATTGATTCAAATTGTAGTCAGAACATACGTTGGGTAAGAATGAGGGATTGGTTCTGAGAGAAACACAATTCTTATGGAAAATCAAGTATGGGGGACGAATAGATAAGGCCTGTAATTCTGAAACCCTTCTAGCTGAGGTAACTGGCACCAAGAAAAGGGTCTTCCAAGTCAGAAACTTGAGCGGACAAGAAGCAGATGGTTCAAAGGGAGAAAGAATCAGAGCATCAAACTAAATTTAGATCGGGGGGGGTCTCTTATTGGTGGTTTTAGGAGGGTTGTACCTCTTAGGAATGCCTTGCATAATCTATGGGACATGATACTGGACCCCATTTCTCCCATATGGAAATTAGAAACAGCAGCCAACTGAATTCGGATAGTAGCTGCAGCTGCTCCTCGGTCAAAGGTTTCAGCAAGAAATTCAAGAATCTTTGAAATGGGAGCAGTAAAGGGATCGAGCTTATTTTTGTGTCTGCCCAACAAGAGAACCTCTTCCATTTACTAGCATAAAGTTTCCTAGTAGTGGGCTTATGGGAGAAAATCAAAATGTGTTGAACTGCTGGAGAAACATCGGGAAGCCTGGCTAAGATCGGAAGTGGAGAAACCAAGCTGTGAGCTTGAGAGTTTGAGTGGAAGGATGGGGAGCCCCTGACTGATGCATCAAAAGATCTGGCACTGGGTCCAGGATCCAAGGCTCTCCATGCAGGTGAGGCCAAAGGAATGGGAACCATATCTGACGAGTCCAGTAAGGGGCAATGAGGATTAGATTGCAACTCAATGACTGTGCTTTCGGAAAAACCTTGGGGATCAGGGGAAGAGGTGGAAAGTGCATCCCTGGGTGACTGTCCCTGTGGTGGGACTAGGGCAAAGTAGCTGCTGCATTTGTTGTTGAGGGGGGTGGCAAACAGACTGCAGCATGGCTGGCCCCATTTGCGAAAAATCAAGTCCACAACGTCCTGTTTCATGGACCACTCATGAGGCGTCAGGATAGCCCAACAGAGCTTGTCCGCTATCACTTTGGATTTCTTCGGGATGTGCATTGCAACCAGAAAGCGCTGGGAAGACATCGCCCATTGCCAAAGTCGTAGAGCATCCCAACACAAGGGGTACGATCTGGTTCCACTCTGTTTGTTGATGTACCATACTACCGACATATTGTCCGTATGAATTGCTATAGTCCCTGTAGGTAGAGAGTCCAGAAGTGCTTGCAATGCCAGAAGCACCGCTCTCATCTCTAGGACATTGATGTGCAAGTGGTACTCGTGTTCCTGCCAAGTCCCTTGAACAGTATGTCCCAGTTAATGCCCCCCCACGCTATCTGGGAAGCATCAGTAGCCACTGTGGCTACAGGCTGGGGGGGTAGAAACGGCCTGCCTATTGTCAACATAGGGGAGTGAAGCCACCACTCCAGATCCTTTCTGCAGGATTCCGTGATCAGAATCTGATGTGATATGGTTAAATCCTGGAACGACCACTATGCAAATAGAAGCCACTGTAGAATTCTCATATAGAAGCGAGCAAAAGGGACCAGAGTGATTGCCACTGCCATAGTACCCAGGACCTTGAGGACAAATCTCGCTTGAATTCTTTTTTGTGTGAATAGCATGACAACTTAGCGATGGACCGTTAATTCTCTTTCTTGAGGCAGCTTTGCTATCATGGCCCTTCTGTCTAAATCTGCCGCTCTAAAGGTAATATATTGACAAGGCAACAAGGCAGATTTTTCATAGTTTATAGTGATCCCAAGTTGAGAACAAGAGCGAATTGTGGCTTTCCTTGCCCTGATTAGTTGATGCTCGGTGATGGCAGTAAGGAGCCAGTCTAGATATGGAAACACCTGGAATCCTTAACACCTCAAGTGAGCCGCAACTACTGCCATGCATTTGGTGAACATCCTGGGGGCTTTGGTGAGACCAAAGGGCAGTGCTCTGAACTGAGAGTGACTGACTCCCAACCAAAAGCGTAGATATCTCCTTGACCGTCTGTCCATTTTTATGTGGTAGTACACATCCTGGAGATCGACAGAGCACATCCAATTGTCCTGTCCCAGAAAGGAAAGAATGGACTGCAGTGTTACCATCCGGAACTTTATTTTCTTGACTGACTTGTTCAGCCTGCAGAGATCCAAAATGGGTCTCCAGTCCCCTGTTTTCTTTGGAACTAAAAAGAACCTTGAGTAAGGTCCGGATCCAATTTGGTCTGCAGGGACTTCCAGGAAGACTCTTTTTCTTAGCAACCTTTGAACCTCTAGGTTTGCTTGATCCCAAAGACTGGGTGGAACATCTGGAATAGAGTATTGTCTTTTTGACAGGGGAAGTTGGGAGAAGGGGATATTGTAACCTCCAGATATTATCGATAGTACCCATGTATCTTCTGTGATTGTCTGCCGGGCTTTTGGGTACAAGGATAATCTCCCCCTGACTGTCTCCAGAGTCGGACAGTCGGGCCTCCTTTCAGGAGCGCTGGAAAGGCCTACCAGAGAAGGTATCTCTGTCACCCTGATTCTGCGGACCCCCCCACGCCGCAAGTTTGGCATCTTCCGTTATTTCTCCCTCTGCCCCTGGGGGAAAAACTCCACGTGTGTCAGGCGAAGCTCCCTGGGATTTCTGGAACCACATTTTCCCACTCTTCTGGCCTTTACGCTAGGGCCTAGATGGAGCACAAAAACATACTCCCACGGCAGAGAGAGTTTTGCCATCCTTTTCAAACCTGGTAAGAGTCTCTTTTCTTGAGGCCCGAACAAGGATGAGCCATCAAAGGGGGTGTGTTGGTAAAGGAAGACTCGAAGGGCTCTGCAAAAATGACAAAGGTGCATCCAAGAGTGTCTGCATAAGGATACCCCTTGTGCCTGCCGCCCTGCTCGCCCCATCGGCTGCGTAAGAAATTAGCCGCATGGAGGAGTTAACCACTGAAGTCAAGGTCGCAAGCTGAGAAGCCGCCTTGTCCGAGGCTCCAGCAGCTGTAGGATCCTGTAAGATATCTCCTAACTTTTTGAGGAGATCCCTTTGAAGCCTTGTAAAGTTGGACATATAGTTCAGGGACCTGAATGTAAAGGTCGCTGAAGAAAACATACACTTCCCATATCTGTCCATCGTACGAGCCTTTTTATTCAGCGGATGGATAGATCACGTTTCTGCTAATTCCTTCTTGGTGGCTGCTGCCACCACCATAGTATCAACAGGAACACCTTTAGATAAAAGTCTGTCTTCAGGGGCTGTAATGAATTTATTGGGCCTCTGCGGAACTGGTTCCATCGTGTCTGAAGAGCTCCAAGCCTTCTGACTCACTACGTGCGATAGTGGGTCGAAAGGAGGAGATACGCAAGAGGGGCAGAGTCGGGAAGAGAATGCATCCGGGTACACTGACTTGCCTTCAGAAGGGTCAAGGGACTTCCAGTCACCCCTCTAAGGATTCCTAAAATGTCTGAAAAGAAGACATCTTCAGAGGGGGAGCATGGGGACCCTTCTAAGTCATCCAAGTCTGTGTCTGATGTCAAAGACTCGGGGGAGTCCACATGCTTCCTCTTGCAAGTCCTCTTCCAAGGGACCTCCTTCGAGGAATGCTCAGGGGAGGTTTTGGAAGAGGTGAGATCACCCAATGGGGCGTCCTGGAGCATGGGTTCACTGCGCTTGGGGCAGAGGGGAGGTTCAGAGGCAGACACCTGCACCAAAGGCAAAGGAGTCAATGGAGCAGAGGGTGGAGCTGTCTCAGCATACACCACGCTCATCACCTTGAAGGCATCAAGGTCCTGACCCGAAAGAATCCCCGGCTCCGAAGAAGCCAGACACTTCCGCCGAACAGAGGGTGACAGCTCTGAGGCCAATGTAAGAGCTGAGCTGACCTGCGCCGAATCCCTGAGAGGGAGAGTAGGGTAGGACAAGGGTCCGATGCCGCTCCCCCCATCGGAGCCGACGAGGGAGCTTCGGCTCCCAGATCCCTCAATAGAAGGAGGTATCAAGGAGCTTGGAGTGGTAGTCAGAACTGAAAGACCAGAGGGGATTACTGGAACCGATGGTTCCACCACGACGACTTCCGTACACTCCGGCTCCAAACTCCAGAGAGTTGGAAGAGGAATTGAGACATGTGTTGTTTGGGCTGTCGGCACCATTTCTGTCTGGGATAGGCCAGAAATGATTTTGGCTAATGCTGGTATCTTAAGAAGCCTCTTTACCACTCTATCCACATCATCATCCGAGAGGCTTCTGGATGACAGAGAGGAAAGGGTTGAAGACTGGTGACTGCCCGCCACAGATTGTAATAATGGAGACTGTGGAGCAGACTGCACCGGTTCCAAGGCAAGAGACTTGGAATGCTTGTGGGACCTTATTGGCTCCGAAAACACAGATGGAGCCATAGGTGAAAGTGTCTGGTCGGAACAGACAGTTGGGTCAGACTTAAATTGTGGCTTGCCCTTCTCTTTAGACTGGTCCGAACTCAGAGCCAAAGAGGATGAAGGCTTGACTTTTTCTGATTTTTTTGCTGGCTGAGTCCCCTTCATAGCAGCATCAAAGGGGCCCTTCAGTAACCCTCTTAAGATTCATTTGTTTCTTCTCTCCTGCAGGACTCGTGAACTAAAAGCATGGCTGATACAGCACGAATCATGCAGGTGAATAAGTCCTAAACAATATACACAACTCGTGTGTCCATACATAAAGGACATCTTTTGGTAGCACGAATCGCACTTTTTGAAACCCGAAGGTTTCGATTCCTTGGCAGTATCTTTGGACATAATACAGAACAGCACTATGTAAGGCTATAAACTACTGACCAGATAACTATCCAAAAACAGCCAAAATATATATGATATCTATATATCTATATATCTATATATATATATATATATATATTAATAAATATATATATATATATATATATATATATGTGTATATATATATATATATATATATATATATGGGATCACTCTGAATCTCAAGATTCCGTAATACCGAAATAAAAATAAATAAATAAATAAAAAGAAACAAAACATTTAGAAACGTATATGCAGGGGGGCCCCCTGCACCCCCCCCACCCCCTACATTTAAATATACCAACTCCAGGATCGCACTACAGTGGAGTGAACAGCAAAATTTCCGTTTCTCTCTGCACGGTACTATTTTGCTGTTCACTCCACTATGGTGCGATCTCGGAGCTGGTATATTTAAGTTGCAGGGGGTGTGGGGGGTGCAGGGGGGCTTGCCCCCCCTGCATATGCTTTAAAAAAGTTTGTTCATATATATATATATATATATATATATATATATATATATATTTTTAACAGACAAGAAAGCAGAGAAGGGGAGGAGAGCCACTAAGTTAAATGGTGACTTTCCCACCTAAGGAGAGCCTCTAACTTAAACGGCAACTCCTTAAAAGTTAAAAAAAAGGCAGGGGAAAAAAAACGAAAAACCCTCTAAGTTAAACGGGTCTGTAAGAGGGAAAAGGCCAGAGAGAAAAACAGTTAGTCTCCAACAAATGCAAGTCACTCTGACGGGATAGGGAAGGTATAAGAATGAAGGACAGGTATTAATAAACTAGTTAGAGAGATAAATAAGAATATTTATTTCAAAAAAGAATAACAAACAGAAAAAAAAAACACTTGGCCTGAGCCAGTATCCACAATCTCGATGCTGTAAGCGGCAAACAAGATCTGGGTAACTACCCTAGGCATTCTGGTATAGGGTCTAGCCTCGAGCCAGTAAAAGCTCTTGAGCTATATTATATGGCCGAGTAGGAGCCAAACCCAAACAGCAAGAATGAAGGGGAGAGATGGACAACATAACATCCTCTTTTAGCTCAGATTGGAGTCTGGTAAAAGTGTGGCTGGGTAAGCAAATCATTGCCTTATAAAAATCACCAATCAAAATTCTGCAAAAAAATTAAATAAATAAACAAACAAAACTAAAAGTTGCAGAAATAACTGCCTCATCATACAGCAGGGCTCTGACATGAAGTTAGTTCATTACAAGAGATTTCACTAATACCATCTGGAAGTCCTTTGTTAATGCAATTTTTCCACCTAAAAAGGGTGTGCACAGATATTTGCAAATATTTTTTTCTTTGCCTGCAATACTCTGCTATGTTTAGTGCCACTTTCTGTCCGTCTCCTTATCTCTTACATTATAGATATCACATCTTTCATTACTGTGAAAGGGCTGTTTTTTTTTTTTTTGCATGTGCCTATCCTTTTCTCTGAACATGCTTTACTAAGAGGGTGGATAACGGGTGCAGTATACGGATGCCACCCACCCAAGTGATGACAGGCCCTCCAGCTGCCCTGCTTAAGAGGAGGCTTCATGCGACGCATACTGTCTCCACCAGATATTGGGATTCACTGGCGGCAAGACTGACCCAAATGGTCTATATTAGATCACCGAACGCTTAAAAAAAAGTGATTAATCGACCCTATGTAAGTGAAAGCTTACAATGTCGAAGTGTCAGAACATCGATTTTTTTCCAAGGGGAAAAAAATCACTGTTCCAACAAAAATAAATAAATAAATAATAAACAATTTCAAACATTACATTAAGTGGGGGGCTGTGCCTCCCCCACACCCCCTACTTAAATATACTAACTCCGAGACCGCACTAGAGTACCGAAAACGGCAAAGTACCGAAGCGGCCAAGCAAATTCTTTCCCAGGGAAAGAATTTGCTTCACAGCCACTTCGATATTCTACGTTTTCAGCCTTTTATGTTCGACCAAGACGCATTCGAAAGAATGCATCTTCGGTCTTGTAATATAGGCCCGACCCAAAAATATGCTCCCTAACATCTCCACTCATCTATCCGTAAGACATAGACAAGCAGGCAAATTCCTCATTATTCCTTTCTCTTTCCTGCTCTCCTTATGATGTTTGGGTCACTAGCTGAGTTCTCAGTCATCAGTTGTCGAGGTGGAGGGTCTGCCCCTGCAGCATCAGAACCATGTTTCTGAACTCAGATTCACTCTCTGTTAAATTGCTTCTCTTCTTGTTGATGTTATCAAAAGAACACTGTGAACAGGAAGTTCATCTGGTTCCCTCAAGTGCCCATGAAGTAATTATCATACTGTAAAGGACTTGAGTCCATCACATAGGGTTTAAAGCACACAAACACCAGTCCAAAGAACTAAGAGAAGGTCCAGACCTTTCTGATTCCAATCCACAATGAGATGAGACTATGGCAGGTACTTGTGTAACTGAACCCTCATATATTGCCAAAAGCCAGAATGACGTTCACTAACATAAGCATAAGAAGCACAGAACAAAGAAAAGTACGGTGGCAAGAATCAACAGAATAAACCATTAAGGAATGCCTAATTAAAGTGTGGTGCAACTGCGGAAGGAAAATCAAGGCAGTTATGTTTGATGAAGGTAAATTAGTAAGGGTATTGGCGTAGGTCTCACAGTCAGAGATGTAAAACAAGCAGTGGATATGGCAATCTCCTATCACAGCATGCTCTAACAGGACAATGAGGCAAATGTCTGGCAGCAATCTGTACTACAAGCAGTCAGCCAAATTCCAAAAGTTAGTTTATTAATCAGAAGTCCTTCAAGTCTATTACCAATGGAGACAAAAATTTATTCTGTAGTCTGAAAAGTGGAATGCATTATTAACATTAGCATTTTACTGAGCAAAATCTCTGCAAATTAGACAGAGTGGGGAAAGGGTGGCAGGTGTACAGTCTGGTTATATGCAGACTATACGACAATATTAGGAAAAAGGTGCAGTTAATTTTAACAAAAACCTTGGTCCTTGTGAAATATTAAGCACAAGGTCTATAACTCTTAGATGTGCCTTATAAAAGGGATGCCTACCAAAAAGACAGCCATGCAGGACAAACTCGAGTCCACAGAAAGACAAGTGTTCAAAAGTGGGGAGCATTACAAGCTCCAGAACAAAATTAAGATTATACTGTAAAGAGGGATTCTGAATAGGTAGCTAGAAATGTAACAGTTCATGGGGAAATGTTTTAACATAATGCTGATCTGTTTCCACTTTCCTGACTTTGAAACAGATTATGACTTCCAGAATGTTTGTGCTTACTAGGTTTATGTTTCTGTCACTGCTCCTTTGGCCTAGAGAAAAAAATATATAGAAGTAAAGACCAATGATAAATGGGCTACAAGGTTTGCTTTCCAGAGATAAAAGTTTCTAGGATATGAAGTAATGAGAAGTTATGTACTTACCATAACGTTCCATGTTAGTTGTCTTCTTCTCGCCTTCTTTCTTGCTGGATGGGTTCGGAGCCGAACCTCGGCTCCGACTCGGCCCATTACTAATGGAGGCTATCCTATGTCCCATAATGCTAGGCGTGATATACCCAGATCTCGTTTGATAGCTAACACTATGGACATACATGTCCCCACCATGACTGAGAATATATATATATATATATATATATATATATATATATATATATATATATACCTCTATACATCTAGGTATACAAAACTCTTATAAGAGCTACCAAGAACAAGAAAGCTAAGGAGCTAACTCTCATGATAACACATCTCAGAAGATACCCTCGGTCTTGCCAGGCTAGGAGGATGGAGGGTGGGACGCAAGAAAGAAGGCGAGAAGAAGACAACTAACATGGAATGTTATGGTAAGTACATAACTTCTCAATGTTAAGTTGTCAATCTCGCCTTCATTCTTGCTGGATGGGACAGTGTCCATAGCACCTTAGTCCTGGGTGGCTCAATGGAACAAATTCTTGAGTACAGTGGAACCAAAATCAGCCCTACTTCTAGAGGTCATGACCAGCTTGTAATGAGAAATGAAGGTATGAGGAGAGGCCCATGTGGCCGCTGCACAAATGGAGTCCATTTGCAATCTTGCCTGAAAGGCTACTGAAGAAGCTAATGCTCTGGTTGAATGAGCTCTGGGCTTAATAGGGAGCTCTTTATGCCTCAATTGGTAAATCAACATGATGACAGAGGTCAACCACCTGGACAAGGTTACTTTGGAAACTGGCAGGCCTTTTTTCCCTTCCGCGTAAGACAGGAAGAGCTGTTCCGATTTCCTAGTCTGCTTGGTTCTATCCAGGTAGAAGCGTAATTGACGGTGAAAGTATAGACAACTTAACTTCTGTTCAGACCTATTGGTATAAAGTGGGAAGAAAACAGGAAGATCGATGGTCTGATTCAGATTTTTTTCAGAGAGTACTTTGGGTAAAAAGGACGGATTACTCCTAAGTGACACTCTATCTTTGTGAAAAACAAGGTACGGAGGGCGAACACAAAGGGCTTGAAGTTCTGATACCCTTCTCGCTGAAGTGATGGCTACTAAAAACAGAGTTTTCCAAGAGAGCAACTTTAATGAACAGGAAGCTGCAGGTTCAAAGGGAGGGAGAATTAAAGACGACAGCACCAAATTTAGGTCCCATGGTGGGGAGGATCTTTCACCGGGGGCCTAAATAAGAGGGTTCCTTTTAGAAAGGCTTTACAAAGTTTGTGTGACATAATGCTGGTCTCTGACAATCCAACATGAAAATTCGCAATGGCTGCCAACTGAACTCTGATGGTGGCTGAAGATCCCATTTGAAAAAGTTCTGCCAAAAACTCTAAGACTGTATGGACAGGGGCTGTAAAAGGGTCAACTTGTTTCTCCCCTGCCCAAACAGAGAAACACTTCCATTTGCTAGCATAAGTCTTTCTGGTAGTAGACTTGTGCGAAGCGAGGATGATGTCACGAACTGAATGAGAGATTGAGGGAAGCCTGGCTAGGGTTGGAAGTGGAGCAACCAAGCTGTGAGGTTGAGAGATTGATGCAGCCCGCCCGACTGATGTGTCAGAAGATCTGGCGCTGGGTCCAGATGCCAGGGTTGATCTAGTAGATGACGTTGCAGGAACGGGAACCAAATTTGTCGAGGCCAGTAAGGGGCAACAAGGATCATTCTGGATCTCAAAACAGTTGCTTTCTGGATTAGCTGAGTAATTAAGGGAAAGGGGGGAAAGGCATACAGAAGACCCCGGGGCCAATCGTGGACTAGAGCATCTCTGGGGGGAAGACCTGGGAGAGGGAAGAGGGTGAAGAAGTCTGGGCACTTGCTGTTTTGAGGTGTTGCAAAAAGATCGCAGAAAGGCTGACCCCACCTCCTGAAGATTGTTTCCGCTACTAGCTGGTTGAGAGACCATTCATGGGGCATGAGAATGGCTCTGCTCAGCCTGTCTGCTATGACGTTGGACTTCCTGGGGATATGCGTTGCTACCAGAAACCGTCGAGAAGAGATCGCCCACTGCCACAGTCTGAGTGCTTCTCGACATAGGGGGTAGGACCTGGTTCCGCCCTGCTTGTTGATGTACCACACTACAGACATATTGTCTGTCTGAATTGCAATAGTCCCGGTGGGTAGAGAGTCTTGAAGGGTCTGCAACGCTAAAAGTACCACTCTCATTTCCAAGACATTTATGTGCAGGTGGCTTTCGAAAGGCTGCCATGTGCCCTGGACTGTCCTGCCCTGAAAATGCCCCCTCCACCTGATCAGGGAGGCATCCGTTGTCACAGTAGCCACAGGAGGAGGAAGGACAAAGTGTCTGCCCTGAAGAACCTGAGGGGAGACCATCCACCACGAAAGGTGTCATTTGCATGACTGAGTGATTAGAATGCTGTGTGACATTGGAAGCTGTTGAAAGGACCACTGGGAAAACAGCATCCATTGCAGGATCCGCATGTGAAAGCGAGCTAGGGGGAGTAATGTGATAGCTGCTGCCATGAGACCTAGTGTTTTTAGTACGAATCTGGCCTGGACTCTGCTCTCTTGTAGTAGGATTTGAACATGACCTCGAATGTCTGAGATCCTTTGTACAGGCAGTTTTGCTGACAGTTCCACAGTGTTTAAAACGGCGCCTATGAAGGTAATAGATTGACAAGGCAGACTTTTCGGAATTTATAGAGATACCTAGCTCATTGCAAATTTGGAGGGTATAATCTCTGGAATGAAGTAGCTGACGCTTGGTGGTGGCAGTAAGGAGCCAGTCATCTAAGTATGGAAACACCTAGAATCCTTTTAGTCTCAGGTGAGCCGCAACCACTGCCATGCATTTGGTAAACACCCTGGGGGCTGTGGTGAGGCCCCAAAGGGCAGGGCACTGAATTGGTAGTGACTGGCTCCCAGCCATAAGCGGAGAAACCTCCTGGAGCGCCTGTTCATTTTGATATGATAGTATGCATCCTGAAGGTCTATAGAGCACATCCAATTGTCCTGACCCAGGAAGGGTAGAATGGACTGAAGCGTGACCATCCAGAATTTCGTTCTTTGAACAGATTTGTTCAGTCTGCTGAGATCCAAAATAGGTCTCCAGTCCCCTGTCTTTTTTGGTACCAAAAAGAACCTGGAGTAGACTCCGGATCCTTGCTGGTCTTCTGGGACTGGCTGGATGGCTCTTTTTTGTAGCAGCTTTGAAATTTCTAGTGCTGCTTGATCCCTCAGACTGGGTGGAACGTCTGGAAGGGGCCCTTTTGGCGGTTGTGGGGTATGAATAAAGGGAATTTTGTAACCCTCGGATATGATCGACCGTACCCAAATGTCTTGCGTGAGGGAATGCCAGGCTTCTGGGTACAGTGATAGTCTTCCCCCGACTGCCTCCGAAGGTGGACAGTCGGGCAGCTCCTCAGGGGTACTGGAAGGGTTTGTCAGAGAAGAATTCTCTGCTACCCTGATTCTGCGGACCCCCCCTGCCCCTCGGGCGGCGTCTATTACTGTTCCCTCCTCTGCCTCTAGAAGGAAGCTCACCACGTGCATCAGGCAGTACTCCCTGAGGTTTGCGGAACCACATTTTCCCACCTTTCTGACCCTTAGGGTATGGTCTAGGAGGAGTAGAAAAACAGACTCCTACGGCAGAGAGAGTCTTGCCTTCCTGCTCACACCTGGTCAATGTATCCTTCACTTGAGGTCCAAACAAGGCAGAACCATCAAAGGGGGTGTTAGTGAAGGACGCTTAGAAGGGGTCAGCAAAGTTGCAAAGCCGCATCCAGGCGTGTCTCCTTAGAGCGACGCCCGTGCCTGCAGCCCTACTCGCTTCATCGGCTGCATAGGAAATGAGCCGCATGGAGGAGTTTACAGTCCCCAGCTGGGAGTTGATCTTTTCCTGAGACCCCGCAGCTGATGGGTCCTGTAAGGTATCACCCAGTTCCTTGAGAAGTTCTCTATGGAGACGGGTGAAATGGCACAAATAATTCAGCGAACGCATAGCAAAGGTCGCTGTGGAAAACATCTGCTTGCCATACCTGTCCATAGTCCTAGATTCCTTATTAGGAGGATGGACAGGTACTGAAGGGTCAGCCAACTCCTTTTTAGTGGCTGCCGCCACCACCATGGCATCAACAGGGACACCCTTAGTTAGAAACTGCTTGTCAGAAGGGGCTGTAATAAATTTTGTAGGCCTCCGGGGAGCTGGTTCCATAGTATCCGGAGCCGACCACGCCTTTCGAGCCACCACATCCATGAGCGGGTCAAAAGGCGGAGACACCCAGGAGGTGGAAGGGCGAGAACCGAACGCATCCAGGTACACAGACTCGTCCTCAGAAGGGTTAAGGGCAGACCAGTTTCCCCTCTGCTTAAGAATCTCCAGGATGTCAGAAAATGAGACATCCGCAGAGGGGGACCTTGGAGACCCTTCTGAGTCATCCAAGTCAGTGTCCGATGTGACTGACTCAGGGGAGTCTATATGCTTCCTCTTGCATTTTCTCTTTCGAGGGGCTCTCCTGAAGGATCAGGGGAGGCCTCAGAAGAGGAGGATATGCCCAATGGGGCTACCTGTAGCGTCGGTTCTCCATGCTCGGGATCGAGAGAGCAGGTAGAGACTAAAGCAGGCACCATAGAGGAAGGAGCCGAAGGAGCCGACCGTGGAGCAGGCACAGGGGCCAGCACACTCCTCATGACCTCAAAGGCGCCCCTATCAGGCAGGGAAGGGGGTCCCCGCTCCGAAGAGACAAGGACTCCTCCCGGCACCGAGAGGGACGGCTCCAAGGCCGATGTCGGGGCCGAACTCACCTGCGCCGAAGCTCCGAGAGGGAGAACGGGGTCGGACAAGGGTCCAATGCCACTCACCCCCCTCGGAGCCGACGAGAGAGTCCCGGCGCCCAGATCCCTCCAAGGATGGAACCAAGGAAGAGATCAGAGCTGACGAGGGAGCCGAAAGGGGTAGTATCGGCTCCGATGTTCCGACGGTCCCGACCCCTACGATCTCTGGCTCCGAACTCACAGGAAGAGTCGGAGGAGGAATCGAAGAGGGAGTAGTTAAAGCCACTGCCTGATGAGGAGGGCTATGCAACATTCGGGCCAGTGCCTGCGATTTAAGTAGTCTGCTAACCACCCTCTCGAGGTCATGGTCCGGGCAGCCTGGAAGACCGAGAGGAATGGGACCTGTGACTCCGCTCCGATAACAAGGGAGACTTCGGAGCCAAGTGGACTGATTCCAGGGACCGAGACCTGGAACGCTTCTTGCTCGAAGACGGCTCCGACAGCAGAGTCGGAGCCGACTGAGGCCTAGAATCATCGGTTCCGGCCGGAACTGATGCAGTGGTAGTAGTAGCACCGCTCGGCGACGGCTCCGAACATGGAGCCGACGGTTTGGCGGGCTTAGAAGGTTTACCCGACGAAGGCTTAGCCAGGGAACCTTCAGGCTTTAACAAGCCTCTCAAAATAAGTTTATTCCTGTGTTCCTGCAGGACTCTTGGACTGAACACATGGCAGACAGAACAAGAGTCCTGCAGGTGCAGAGGGCCCAAGCAATATACACAAGAAGTGTGACCGTCTGTCAGAGACATCTTCTGATAGTACGAGTCACACTTCTTGAGGCCCGAGACCTTAGTGTCTTTAGACATCCTGAAAAAGGGATGACTGTCTAGTCACAATCAGTCAAACACACATACACACACACAAAAAAGTTAACAGACTAGGAAAAAATATAAAAAAAACCCCACACTTTTAAATACAATCTAAGAAGGCACAAACACACACAAATAAGAATGGAAGGGGATTGGCCAAGGGCCTAACTATTAGGTGAGGGGAAAAAACAGCATCAAAAACTACCTAAGAGGGAATCCTAAACAGGGACTAAAGGTAGTAACTAAAAAACACAATCGCTGATATTTTAACCCCAAAAGGCTGACTAAAAACCAAGAAAAATATTAATACAACCTGAGCCGGCAAAAAGACGCAACCTCATAGCTGAAGCAGCAAACGACATCTGGGTATATCACGCCTAGCATTATGGGACATAGGATAGCCTCGAGCTGGTAAAAAATAGCTCTCGAGCTTTAGTAATAGGCCGAGTCAGAGCCGAGGTTCGGCTCCAAACCCATCCAGCAAGAATGAAGGCGAGATTGACAACTTAACATTGTTAAGTGCTCTGGGGAGTGATGACCCTAAAATGCCTTCCCAATTAATGGAGTCTTGACTAGGGAGTCATGAATGGATATCCAATGAGATTCCCCTGAGCAGCAATAATCAAGACCAGCATCCGGGTAGCTCTCACTGTCTTGTGGGGAGGCAGGATCAGCAGAAAATGCCACATACCTCCAGAAAGTGAAGGAGGAAGTGCTCAATCAGAACAGGCAGTAAAGTCTTCCTAGCCCTAAGAAAAAGAGAGTTGGTTAGACTCCCTTCTTCAAGGAGAAGATGCAGCCTCTACCCCAGTAAGCAATAAAGAATCTGGGCCTGCACTTTAGGTTTACTATAGAGAACCTGAGAAGGGGTGATGGGGGAAAAACAGAAAAGAAAATGAAGAACAGATTAAAGTCCACTACTGTCAAACACTCAAAACTAGCTTCTCAATAGGACTAAATGAAGATCCGTCTTCCCATCCTCTTCATGATCCTGCAAAGGCAGATCACAGAGGGATAAATGCCCGTGACTCACTAGGAAAGCCTAGATGGCTGAAGAACTGGGAAAGTTATAGATCTCCCAAACCCTGTGTTTAGAATGACTGCAGCACATTTCTTTTTCTAGAACAGTGAGAATCCAGATGGTGAGGAGGGGATCCCGAAAAAGCAGGCCCCATCCCAGAAAGTTATGAAGTAAAGATTGCAATCCTTTCCTAAAATACTCACTCCCTGTTGAACTACATTCAGTAAGCTGTGCAGATAATCCCTAGGGTAAGTCCTCAAGCATGCCCTACACTTCAGGCATATGGCTATGCCTATTGTCCAACTAAGGCATCCACTGCATACACCAGAGATCAAGTAAAGTGAGGTGCCACAGGCATAGCAATTATCAGAGTCCTGTGTAACAGCATGAAGCTGCTCAGCAGTTACTTCCAGTGGCTTCAACACAATCTTACAGAAGGTTTAGCCTCAGATTACTATGGTAGTTTTATTTTTGTCCTTTTACTTTGTTTATGAATAACCCAAAGGTGGGATGCACAAGGATATGCTGGGACATTTACATGTTGCCCATTCCCATATGGGGCATTAATGCTAAGCTAGCAGTGAATTTATGGTTTCCCATCCAGTCATCCAAATTTTATTTGCATATAAGAGAAGTACTTTGTATTATACAGTGTGGTAGATCGTTCCAGGGGAGCGGTATTCTATCAGACATATACATATACACACACACACTCACACATATATATATATATATATATATATATATATATATATATATATATATTCCTCCATCATGTCCTGTTTATTTTGCAAGAGAGACCGAGATCCCACAAATGGGTGCCTGCACTATCATTGGGCTTGTGAATGTGTAATAGGTCTGTCGGCAAAGGGTCTGCTAAGGCTCAATACACAATGCAGAGGTCATTTCTTAGTAGCCTACATGATACTGAGAAAAGGGACAATGCTTTCAAATGATCTGCATAGTTTTTATGATTTAGGCCCTTGAATTGTTAGTGAGAAAGCACTGTGGTTATTCCAGTTGTCCAAGTGTTTGGGCAGGTTCATGGCAAAAGGGTCATTCTATTCAATGACTGGCCTGATGACAGCAAAATACAATGGAGTAATTACATCCCTGGACCTTGATGTCATACCTTTACATATAAGCTGTGCAATGTAAAGGGACTTCCTTACAATAGCGGATATGTGGAGATCAAGGGACAGGTCATTGTAGACATAGGTTCCCAGATCCTTAATTATGGGATCAACTTTCAGGATGAGTTTTGTCAATGTGACAGTTACAAGGGTGGCAATGCTTATGTTCTTATACCTTAACAGCAATATGCATCTTTTTGATACAGCAACTACTCTACTCCTTAGAGAAAGTGGCACTTGTGTATATGCTCAACACATTCCCTTTTGGCAAAACAACTGCTTTATTCCTCCAGAAGCAGTCTCGTCGACACATACACACACACACATCCCATGGCCACTGTTCCAATGTTACTTCTGCAGCCTGGAAAAGGAATGCCTCTAACTCTGACTTCACTTCTTGATGCTGCTCCTTAACTCTCAGGAAAAATAAGAAAAACATTCCTTATTTGCGCTTATTCTGCTGACACCAGTGTATCCTTCTCCAAAAACCCAGGCACACTCTCAACAATCGCATCCCATGAAGGGCTGTCAGATATCGGACTACAGTCTGACTCACACATCATCTGCTTCAAAACCTCCACTCACAGTCATAACCCTCCTAAGTCAATGGTGACCACAGTGCCCTGCAATTGTCCTTCTATGTTCATATGTACCTTCTTAGAGATATGCTAACTGTACAACTGTCAGCATTCAAACAAACACTCCTAAACCTGGTGTAGGCGAAGTTCCCTAGTGTCTTTGCCAAATATCTCTCACTAAGTATGAATATCACCTAGGGCGACTAACAGGACTAACCTAGTTATAAAATAGCAAGTAAATAAACTGGACTGTCTTCTGAAGCAAAAGCAATAACATTTGATCTCATGAGGAGCTCAATGAGGTATAAAATCTTTCCAAAACTGTTCAATGCCTTGGATTTCTTGCCTCCTTGAACAAAAGCCAGAGAAACGGCCTTCTTTTGAAATTATTCTGGATGAGTGCTTTGTTCTTGAATGCACTTTCAGCTCAGTCTAGCATCCTAGGA
Source organism: Protopterus annectens (assembly GCF_019279795.1). Taxonomy (NCBI): domain Eukaryota; kingdom Metazoa; phylum Chordata; order Ceratodontiformes; family Protopteridae; genus Protopterus; species Protopterus annectens. The sequence continues at coordinate 967,224,081 of NC_056739.1, forward strand.
GCTGGCAGCTGCATGTCTAGACCCTTAGTAATTGCATATGTCACACTGTGGAAAAACTTCCTGATTGGAGAAATGGCCCGGGTCAGTATCTCTTTTCTTATCAAACAGAGATATAGTACAGTTTTGTACCTACCATAAATGTAGATGTCCGAACAGGATAGCATCTGCAGTCCTTACAAATGGGTTGTCCTGTCGTCAGGCAGCCCTTCGGTCGGCCGGATTCCAAAGTCTGGGTCTGGCCTCGGCTGGTGTCGCACTTCACCCGACGTCATCTCTGCTGGTCTTCGGGTATAAAGGCATCAGCCGACGCCATTTTCCTCAGTGTTTCTTGCCCCAGATGCTAGTTGCCCTCTTGGTAAGCTAAATTTTTGGATAAATGTCAATGTTTCCAAAAAAGTAGAAGGCAAACACAAAAAATAAGCATGTATGTACATATATACAAACAAATACACCATAAGAGATCCCCCCCAGCTAGCTATTAGGTGGGTAAATACCCTAGGAGTACCACAGAGGGAAGGAGGAGGGTAATCCTGACTGCAGATGGTAGGTACAAAAGTACAGTTTTGTACCTACCATAAATGTAGATGTCCGAACTGGATAGCATCTGCAGTCATAACAACTGGGTTGTCCTGTCGCCAGGCAGCCCTTCAGTCGGCCGGATTCCAAAGTCCGGTCCGCTTCGCTGATGTCGCACTTCACCCGACGTCATCTCTGTTGGTCTTCGGGTATAAAAGCATCAGCCGACGCCATTTTCCTCAGTGTTTCTTGCCCCAGATGCCAGTAGCCCTCTTGAAGGCTAAAATTTAGATAGATGCCAATGTTTCCAAAAAGATAGAGGTAAACACAAAATAAGCATGTATGCACATATATACAAACAAATACATACAAGACTCCCACCAGCTAGCTATTAGGAGGGTATACACCCTTGGAGTACCACAGAGGGGAAGGAGGGAGGGTAACTGACTGCAGATGCTATCCAGTTCGACATCTACATTTATGGTAGGTACAAAACTGTACTATGTCCTTCATGGATGCATCTGCAGTCATAACAACTGGGTAGAATACCATAGCCAACAAGGGAGGAGGATAAAACTAGATTATGGTGTGTTTAGGATCCCTTGCAGTACAGCAGTGGCAAACCCTGCTCGGGATCTGGAATATAGAGGCAAATTGTAATGCTTGGCAAATGTATGCACGGAGGTCCAAGTAGCCGCCTCAATAATGTCTTTAGTTGCCACTCCCGAGAAGGTTGTGGTAGTGGCTGTCGCCCTTGTAGAATGAGGTCTTATGTTCTGTGGAATTGGTTTTCCATGGAAGGAGTAACAGAATCGTATGCAATTTCCTATCCATTTGGAGATTGTCTGTTTGGAAATAGCTTTTCCTTCCCTTCCTGTTGCATAGGCTACAAAAGTTGGTCAGTCTTTCTGCTACTTTTTGTTCTGTCCAAGTAGTAGCGTAGCTGTCTATGTACATCCAAGGTATGCAATATTCTTTCCCTCTGTTTTGTGGGTTGGGAAAGAAGGTAGGAAGGTGGATTGCCTGGTTTAAAGACACTCTGGATACCACCTTAGGCATAAATGTAGGATTAGTCCTCATGGACACTCTATCTTGGTGGAAGATTAGGAAGGGTTGCACTGCCATTAAAGCCTGTAGTTCTGAAACCCTCCTTGCTGAAGTAATTGCCAGTAGGAAAGCAGTTTTCCATGACAGGTGTTGTAGGTCTGCTGTTGCTGCTGGTTCAAAGGGTGATAGTGTCAATTTTTCTAGCACAAAGTTTAAGTCCCAAGCTGGTAATGGTGGTTTCCTTGGAGGTTTTACATTCTTGATTCCTCTGAGGAACTGCCTGAGCAAAGGGTGAGAAAAACAGGTGGATCAAAGCTGTATTCTGCTGAAATAGCTGATGCATGTATCTTGATGGAGGAGTAGGACAAGCCTGAATGAAGAAGTTCGGCTAGGTACTCCAGAATGTTAGGCATATCTATGTTTGACACATCTTTTCCTCTTTCAGTACTCCAAATGACAAACCTTTTCCATTTTCCAGCATAGTTTCTTCTTGTTGAAGGTCTGTGCTTCAAGAATAATGTCGCTAACTCTTTGGGAAAGTTCTGGATTAGCTGCTGCTATGTGATGTTCCATGCAGTCAGTTGCAATGTTTTTAGGTTTGGATGTATGATGCTGTAGTTGTTCTGAGTTAACATCAAAGGCATCAGGGTATTGGCCACATATTGTTCGAGACAAGCTCCTCAGCAGTGGGTACCAGTGTTGTCTTGGCCAGTTTGGAGCTATCAGGATTATCCTTGGACGTTCTTCCTTGATTTTTAGTAATACCTTGTGTATCAAGGGAAGAGGTGGGAATGCATATGCTGTTAGGCCTTTCCAGCTGAAGGAGAGAATCCACTTTCCATGCTAGTGGGTGGAATGTCCTTGTGCAGAATTTTTGAGCTGGTGATTGGTAGGTGATGCAAATAGATCTATCTGAGGCATTCCCCATTTCTTTGAGATGGTCTTGAAGATGTCCGGGTGCAGCTTCCATTCGTGGGCATCCGATGTGGTTCTGCTTAATATGTCTGCTAGAGTATTCTCTTTTCCCGGTACAAATATTGCCTGTAACTGGATGTTGTAGCTGAGTGCCAGGGTCCACAGCTCCAAAGTCATTCTGCATAGGCCGTATGAATGAGTGCCTCCCTGTTTGTTGATGTACCACATGACTGTGGTGTTGTCTGTCCTTATCATCAACTGGCCCTCTTTGAGAAATGGTCTGAATTTTTGGATTGCCAGTTTTACTGCCAGCATTTCTTTTAGGTTGATGTGCAGGTGAAGTTGATCCTGTGTCCACAATCCTTGCACGCATTTGTCCAGCATGTGGGCCCCCCATCCTAGGTCTGAAGCGTCTGTTGTGATGGACTGGCTTGCTTGACATCTGCGAAAGGGTAGCCCTGGGTTTGACTGGCATGCCTGAGCCCACCATAGGAACTCCTGTTTTAAGCATGGAATTAGTGGGATTTCTGTTTCTAGGCTGTGTCTGTGTTGAGACCATAAATTCTTTAGGTACCACTGTAGTTTTCTCATATGTAGTCTGGCAAGTGGAACCAAGATTATGCATGATGCCATGAAGCCCAAGGCCTGCAATACTTTTCTTGCTGTTAACTTGTTCAGTTTTGTTAGTGCCAAGAAGTAAAGAGGGAGTTCTTTTTGTTTTTCCTTTGTTAGGAATGCCATCTATTTTACTGTGTCCAATTCCACCAAGAATGTCCTTGTTTGGGATGGTATCAGCCTTGACTTTTGTAGATTGACTGTGTATCCCAGTGCTTGCAGCAAGTAAATGACCCTTTGTAAATCTGTTGTCAGCTTGCTTTTGTTGTCCCCTTGTAGCAGGCAGTCGCCGAGGTAGGGGTAAATTTGAATTCTGTAGTCTGCAATGGGCGATTACTGATGCCAGGCATTTTGTGAATACTCTGGGCGCAGTAGATAAGCCAAAGGGCAATGCTGAGAATTGATAGTGCTCTGATCCTGCAAGAAATCTGAGGTATCTTCTGCAGATTGGTCGAATGGGGACGTGCAGGTATGCCTCCTTGAGATCTAGAGTTACCAGCCAACACTCCTTGCCCAGCATGGGAAGAAGTTGCTGTAGGGTCAGCATTTTGAATTTTGGGACAATGATGTATGTATTTAAGGCGGACAGGTCGAGAATTGGTCTTCAACTTTTTTCCTTTCTTGGAACTAGGAATAGTCTGGAGTAGAACCCCTTTCCTTGCTCTGCTGTTGGCACTCTTTCCACAGCTCTCATGTTTGCTAACTGCATTATCTGTTGTAGAGCCTCTGTTTTTGATTTGGCGGTAGATTTGGCATTCCTCTTTGACTGGTAAAGTGTGGAAGTGGAACCGTAACCTTGATCTATGGTTTGTAAAATCCACTTGTCTTTTGTTATATAGTGCCAGTTCTTTGAAAATAAGGTTAATTTTCCGCCTAGAGGAGCTGCTATTTGTTCCCTGGTAGGCGGATTTAGGGTTAAGTCACTGTGGTTGAGTTGATGTCGTGGCAGAGGTTGTGTCTGTGCCTCTGTTGTTACCTTGCCACTGTCGTCCTCTGTAGGCACCTCCCCTGGATTGGTTTCTGCCTCTGGAACGTCTATTCCTGCCCCTTTGAGGTCTTGTGGAGTCAGGAAAGGACCAATTTTTGGCAGGCCAGTTCCTGCTAAACCTTGGGGGTTGAACCTGCAAGAAATCTTTAACGGTTTGAACAGATTTTGCCTTTTCTTCCATTTTCTTCATAACCTGCTGGGCAGGTGTACCAAACAAACTTGTCTTATCCATAGGAGCATCTAGCAACTTAGCTTTTACATGATCCGGTAGAGCTTGCTCCTTTAGCCATGCATGCCTTCTTATCACTGTGCCAGTCATGGCTGATCTAAATGAAGCCTCCAGTGCATCATAGCCACATTTTAAGGAATGGTTACTAACCTGTTGTATGTTATTTACCATTTCTAATACATATTTCTTATCAAGAGATTCATCAGTGGTTAGTTTTTACTTAACTGATCAAGCATAAACTCTTGGTATTGTATCATGTGAAACTGACAATTTAAAGCTCTAGCTGAGAGAGTAGCTGAAGTGTAGACCTTTTTGCCCCATCTGTCTAATGACCTTGCTTCCCTTTCTGAAGGAATAGGGTTTTGCTATGGTCTGCTACTGCCTTGGGACCCTGGGATATAGTTTACGGGTCTGCAAGTGGGGCCTTGTAAAGGTGGTGATGAGTGTCTGGCACCCTGTAAAATCTGTCTGGTTTGGCAGGGGCTGGAGGTAAAGAATCTGGTGCGGAGCAGACATCATTGAAAGCATCATCCACCACAGAGAGAACAGGAGGTATAGCTAAGGGCCTGTGCTGTGGAAGGTGCAGAAAGGTCCTAAGTCTTTTTCTGGAGTCTGAAAAATCCTGCTGCTGCCATTGGAACTGCTCTCGCATGGCATGTAAGGTTTCCCCAAAGGAGTATTCTTCTGGTGGGGAAGCAGCTGGAATGGATTCTTCAGCATCAGAGTCTTCAAAATTGGAGAAAGGAGCCTCTGGCTGATCAGTTATGTCTGATTCATCGGCAGACTCATCAGAGGACACTGGCTCAGGGGGCTCTGCCCTAGGTCTCTTCTCTGGGGGCTGAGAGGCCCTGTCTGGGTGAGATTGAGATCCTCTAATTAATGAAATTAAATCTTCTGCCAGAGTAAGCATTTGAGGACTAGAGGAGGGCCTGGTTGTAGGGGGTTTAACAGGCACTGTTTTAGTAGTCTTTGCTGCTTTAGCCCTGGCGAAGGCCTTAATAGACATGGTTGCTGGAGGCCTAGCAGCACCACGTGCTGGGGTAGAGACATCCAAGGGAATGGAGTCTGATAAGTCAGTGGCAACCACCGTAGTGGATAAAATTTCTGAGGCCGTTTCAAGAGTGGTAGCAGGGGTCTCAGTTGTAGAGATAGATTCAGCTGAACTTTGAACAGTTTTCTCGGTTTCGGCCGAAACCGAGACACTCGCGTTATTAACCGCGGTTTCGCCGAAACCGCGGACCGCGAAAGTGTCGGTCTTTATCTTTGCTTTTGGCAGATTGGGTAGTCGGAGGATCCGACGGCATAATGTGCAAAATCAGAACCGAAAACTGTTCAGCAAACTCCGACCGACGCCTAAGTGTTCGCCGGTTGAAGCAGCACAGGCCAACAGGCTGCTACGCCGTGGGCTGGGCCTAAACAAGGCAGACAATAAGAGTGGAAATCTTTATGAGGTATTTGTTTCCCACAGGTTAAACAATTATTAACTTTTTCTGACATCGGCTGAGGCAAGAAAGAGTCCCCAACGGGTACTTAGCTTTAGAAGTCTTCAAAGTAGTATTCGTAGAAGTAATCTCTGAATCCGACTGACCGCACTTGCGAACAGCTTCTGCTTCCGCCACGCGCAAGAAAGACGGGAAAATGGCGCCGGCTGATGCTTTTATACCCAGAGACCAACAGAGATGACGTCGGGTGAAGTGCGACATCAGCCGAAGCCGGACCCGGACTTTGGAATCCGGCCGACTGAAGGGCTGCCTGACGACAGGACAACCAGTTGTTATGACTGCAGATGCATCCATGAAGGACATCTGTACTATGTCCTTCAAGGATGCATCTGCAGTCCTTACAAATGGGTAGAATACCATAGCCAAACTAGGGGAGGAGGAAGAAGAATTATGGTGTAGTTAGGATCCCTTGCAAAACAGCAGTGGCAAACCCTGCTCGGGATCTAGAGTATAGAGGTAAGTTATAATGCTTGGCAAATGTATGCACGGAGGTCCAAGTAGCAGCCTCAATAATGTCCTTGGTAGCCACTCCTCGTAAGAAAGCTGTGGTAGTGGCTGTAGCCCTTGTAGAATGAGGCCTTATGTTCTGTGGAATTTGCTTTCCATGGTAGGAGTAACAGAATCTTATGCAATTTCCTATCCACTTGGAGATTGTCTGTTTGAAATTGCTTTTCCTTCCCTTCCTGTTGCATAAGCTACTAGAAGCTGGTCAGTTTTTCTATTGCCCTTGGTTCTGTCCAGGTAGTAGCGCAACTGTCTATGTACATCCAAGGTATGCAGCAGTCTTTCCCCTGTTCTGTGGATTGGGGAAGAAGGTAGGTAGGTGGATTGCCTGGTTTAGAGACACTCTGGATACCACCTTAGGCATAAATGTAGGATTAGTTCTCATGGACACTCTATCTTGATGGAAGATTAGGAAGGGTTGTACTGCCATTAAGGCCTGTAGTTCGAAACCCTTCTTGCTGAAGTAATTGCCAGTAGGAACGCAGTTTTCCAGGATAGGTGTTGAAGATCTGCTGTTGCTGCTGGTTCGAATGGAGGGAGTGTCAATTTTTCTAGCACAAAGTTCAAGTCCCATGCTGGTAATGGTGGTTTCCTAGGAGGTTTTACATTCTTGATTCCTCTGAGGAACTGCCTGAGTAGAGGATGTGAGAAGACAGGGGATCAAGCTGTATTCTGCAGAAATAGCTGATGCCTGTATCTTGATGGAGGAATAGGACAGGCCTGTATGGAGAAGCTCTGCCAAATACTCCAGGATGTTGGCAATATCTATCTTTGACACATCTTTCCCTTTTTCAGTACTCCAAATGACAAACCTTTTCCATTTTCCTGCATAGTTCCTTCTTGTTGAAGGTCTGCGGGCCTCAAGGATAATGTCTTTAACCCTTTGGGATAAATCTGGGTTAGATGCTCCTATGTAATGTTCCAGGCAGTCAGTTGCAGAGTTTTCAGGTTTGGATGCAGGATGTTGTAGTCGCTCTGAGTTAACATCAAAGGAATCAGGGTAGTGTCCACGTTCCGAGACAAGCTCCCCAGCACCGGATACCAATGTTGTCTTGGGCCATTTGGAGGTATCAGAATTATCCTTGGACGGTCCTCTTTGATTTTCAGTAGTACCTTGTGCATCAAAGGAAGAGGTGGAAATGCATATGCTGTCAGGCCTTTCCAACTGAAGGATAGAGAGTCCACCTTCCAAGCAAGTGGGTGGTATGTCCTTGTGCAGAATTTCTTGAGCTGGTGATTGAGTGGGGATGCGAATAGGTCTATTTGTGGCATTCCCATTTCTTTGTGATGGCCTTGAAGATGTCCGGTGTAGCATCCATCCGGGAGCATCGGAGGTAGTTCTGCTTAACATGTCTGCTAGTATGTTTTCTTTTCGCCGTACAAATATTGCCTGTAACTGAGTGTTGTAGCTCAGAGCCATATTCCATAGGTCCAGAGTCATTCGACATAGGGGTATGAATGAGTGCCTCCCTGTTTGTTGATGTACCACATGACTGTGGTGTTGTCTGTCCTTATCATCAATTGGCCTTCTTTGAGGAATGGTCTGAAATTCTGGATTGCTAGTTTTACTGCCAGCATTTCTTTTTGATTTATGTGCAGGTGCAGGTGGTCTGGAGTCCATAAGCCTTGAATGCATTTGTCCAACATGTGGGCCCCCAACCTAGGTCTGAGGCGTCCGTTGTGATGGTTTGGCTTGCTTGAATGTTGTGGAAGGACAAACCTGGGTTTGCCTGGCATGCTTGAGCCCACCATAGGAATTCTTGTTTCAGGCATGGGATTAGTGGTATTTCGGTTTCTAAGCTGTGCCTGTGTTGAGACCATAAATTCTTTAGGTACCACTGTAGCTTTCTCATATGCAGTCTGGCATGGGGACCAGGATTATGCAGGATGCCATGAAGCCCAAGGCCTGCAGTACTTTCCTTGCTGTTAGTTTGTTCTGCTTTGTTAATGCCAAGAAGTAAAGAGGAAGTTGTTCTTGTTTTTCTGCAGTTAGGAATGCCATCTGTTTTACTGTGTCCAATTCTGCACCCAAGAATGTTCTTGTTTGGGATGGTATCAGTCTTGACTTTTTAAATTGACTGTGTATCCCAGGGCTTGTAGTAAGCAAATGACTCTTTGTAAGTCTTGTGTCAGCTTGCTTTTGTTGTCCGCTTGTATCAGGCAGTCGTCCAGGTATGGGTAAATTTGGATTCCCTGTAGCCTGCAATGAGCGATTACTGATGCCAGGCATTTCGTGAACACTCTGGGCGCAGTAGATAAGCCAAAGGGCAATGCTGAGAATTGATAATGCTCTGATCCTGCAAGAAATCTGAGGTATCTTCTGCAATTTGGTCGTATGGGGACGTGCAGGTATGCCTCCTTGAGATCTAGAGTTACCAGCCAACACTCCTTGCCCAGCATGGGAAGAAGTTGCTGTAGGGTCAGCATTTTGAATTTTGGAACAATGATGAATGTGTTTAAAGCGGACAGGTCGAGAATAGGTCGCCAATTTTCTCTTTTCTTGGTACTAGGAAAAGTCTGGAGTAAAATCCTTTGCCCTGTTCTGTAGGTGGTACCTTTCCACAGCTCTCATCTTTGTTAATTGAGCTATTTGTTTTAGGGCTTCTGTCTTTTGATTTGGTGGTAGGTTTGGCATTCCATTTTTACTGGTAAGGTGTGGAAATGAAACCTGTAGCCTTGGTCTATAGTTTGCAAAATCCACTTGTCTCTTGTGATATAGTGCCAGTTTTTTGAAAATAAGGCTAACTTTCCGCCTAAAGGTGCTGCTATTTGTTCCCTGGTAGGCGGTGTCAGAACCAAGTCACTGTGATTGTCCTGTTGCAGTGGTAGTGGTTGTGTCTGTGCCTCGTTGGTTATTGCCTTGCCACTGACGTCCTCTGTAGGCACCTCCTCTGGATTGATTTCTGCCTCTGGAACGTCTATTTCTGCCTCTCTGAGATTTAGAGGAGTCTGGAAAGGACCAATTTTTGGAAGGCCAGTTCCTGCTAAACCTTGGGGGCTGAACCTGTAAGAAATCTTTAACTGTTTGTACAGATTTTGCCTTCTCTTCCATTTTCTTCATTACTTGTTGGGCAGGAGGACCAAATAGATGCTCCTATGGATAAGGTCAGTCTAATAGCTTTGTTTTAACATGATCCGGCAAGACCTGCTCTTTCAACCATGCATGCCTTCTTATAACTGTGCCAGTCATGGCTGATCTAAATGAAGCCTCCAGTGCATCATAGCCACATTTTAAAGAATGGTTACTAACCTGCTGAATGTTATTCACCATTTCTAAAACATATTTCTTATCTAAGGAATCATCAGAGGACAGTTTCTTAGTTAACTGATCAAGCATAAACTCTTGGTATTGGATCATATGAAACTGACAGTTCAAAGCTCTAGCTGAGAGAGTAGCAGAGGTGTATACTTTTTACCCCATCTCTCTAAGGACCTGGATTCCCTTTCAGAAGGGAGAGGGTTTTTCGCTGAGGTCGAGGCTACTGCCTTAGGCCCCTGGGAGATAGTCTCAGGATCTGCAGGAGGAGCCTTGTATAAGTGGTGATGAGTGTCCGACCCTGTAAAACCTATCGGGCTTGGCAGGGGCTGGAGGTAAAGTATCAGGAGCAGTGCAAGCATCATTGAATGCATCATCCACAACAGGAAGAACTGGAGGTATAGCTAAGGGCCTATGTTATGGTAAGTGTAGAAAGGTCCTAAGCCTTTTCTTGAATCTGAGAAATCTTGTCCCTGCCATTGGAATTGCTCTCATGGCATGTAAGGTTTCCCAAAGGAAAATTCCTCTGGTGGAGAGGCAGAAGGTATAGATTCTTCAGCATCGGAATCTTCATAAGTAGAAAAAGGAGCCTCTGGATGGTCTGTATTGTCTGAATCATCAGAAGAGTCATCTGAGGACACTGGCTCAGGGGCTCTGCTCTAGGTCTCTTTCTGGAGGTTGAGAGGCCCTGTCTGGGTGAGATTGGGATCCCCTTATTAAAGAGATGAGATCCTCTGCCAGAGTAAGCAATTGGGAACTGGAACTGGGCCTGTGAGAGGGGGGCTTAACAGGCACAGACTTAGCAGTTTTGGCTGCTTTAGCCCTGGCAAAGGCCTTTATAGACATGGCTGCAGGAGGCCTAGCAGCACCACGTGCTGGGATAGAGACATCCAAAGGGATGGTGTCCGATAATTCTAGAGAAACCACATTAGTAGGCAAAATTTCAGAGGCCGATTCAACTAGGGTAGCAGGGGCCTCGGTAGTAGTCATGGATTCGGCTGAAGATTGACCCGTTTGCTTGGTTTCGGCTGAAACAGAGACACTCGCGGTTTGCTTAACCGTGGTTTCGGCCGAAACCGCAGACCGTGAGTGTCGGTCTTTTTGTTTGCGTTTCTTAACAATTTGAGAAGTCGGAGGATCCGACGGCATAATGTACGCAAAATCTGAGCCGAAAAACTGTTCAGCACCTCCGACCGACGCCTAAGCGTTCGTCGGTTGAAGGAAGCACAGGCTAAACAGGCTGCTACATCGTGGTCTGGGCCTAAACAAGGTAAGCAGTAAGAGTGGAAATCTTTATGAGGTATTTGTTTCCCACAAGTTAAACAGTTATTCACTTTTTCTGACATCGGCTGAGGCAAGAAAGAGTCCCCAACGGGTACTTAGCTTTTAGAAGTCTTGAGTATTCGGTAGTAGTAATCTCTGGATCTGACCGACCGGCACTTGCGAACAGCTTCTGCTTGCAAGAAAGACTGAGGAAAATGGCGTCGGCTGATGCCTTTATACCCGAAGACCAGCAGAGATGACGTCGGGTGAAGTGCGACACCAGCCGAGGCCAGACCCAGACTTTGGAATCCGGCCGACCAAAGGGCTGCCTGACGACAGGACAACCCATTTGTAAGGACTGCAGATGCATCCTTGAAGGACATCTAAGTTATGGAGAACAGGCACTTTACACTTCCGCACAAATACGTCATCACTGAATTCAGTGTCTCCCTGAATAATGCATCTTAGGACTGTCGCCATTCTCAGTATCCTGAAATATAAGAAACTCTGGTGCATAATTAAAATCCCCTTTTTCAAAAGGAGACAAAGGAAATGGAAATGCTTCCTTTTCTTGGTGTAGCCAGTGCAGGCGCAGATGTAAAGACAGGGGCTCTGCATACAGTCTGGGAAGGTACTGGTCAGTGGTTGGGGGAATGAACATCATTGGCACGAGCAGAGCATTGGCATACTATGGCATCTTGTTGTAGTACACAACAGTACTTCTGTGCACAAAGCTTGTAATTCAGCAATGACTGCTGGTCTTTTGATGGTTCTGATACTGCAGTACGCAATGATGAAGAATTAGCTAGCAAAGATACCAGTGACTACTGCCAGAAAAATAGCAAGCTGAGGTTTCCTGACAATTATGCATTACTTTTTGGTGAATGTGTCTAATTTCAGTGGTCATATGAAGTTCAAGAGTCTGGTAAACTTGTTGGCTCTGGCGCATTCAGGGAAGGAGTTCCACCTATGACCAAGGTGACTGTAGTTCAATTAGGAGCCATGGCAGTGGAGGAGCTGATGAAGAGAGGGAAAAGGAGACTGAAAAGAATGAAAGGGCTAGACATACTTGCCTCTCTTTGGGAAGATGGATGGATGGGGATGACATGCTGGAAAGGAGTATAGCTTTTGTGTTGCTGGTGCACAGTGGAAAAAATGGCATACTGCATGCTAGGTCAACAGCTGGTGGGTTCACAGTTGGAGTCAAACTGCTACTGCTGGAGGTCCCTTAGTACCCTACTGTATATTTTCTGATGTTGGGGCCCCCAGACAGGCATGTCACCAGAGAGGGAACATTCACATTTCTGGTTAGTAAGCCTGAGAGTGAGCCTGGAACTGTTAGCAGGGGGTGTAGGGCTTAATCTGTCCATCCGCATGTTCCCCTAAACAACTTGTCTATCCTAAAATATGCATCAGTGACAGTATTTACGTTTTTACTTACTTTTGAACTGAAGCAGGTGGTCTACATTTTTGAAAGGTTGCTTCCTTTCTTTTAGCAGCCTTCAAGGGTAACTACAAAGTATAACAACCACTACATTTCCTTATTTTAATACACTAAGATTCTCTTGTATTTGTTTTAGTTATTAACCAGCAAACTAGTCTTTATTCTGCATTTGTCCATTCTCTGACCTATTTAGCTTTATTGTTCATTCCAGACTCAAGTTTCCATTCAGCCATGCTTATAAGTATTTTATATTTAAAAGGGCCTGTAAAGTTTTCAGTCTTAATTTTAGTGGCTTTGTTGCACTTTCAACAGTGTTAACAGCTATCAATATGTGCAAATCAAAATAAGCACTTCAAAATGAAAATCATTTGGTGAAATCTAATATTTAAGATTTAGTATTTGACTTCTGTGGAAAAATCATTACAATTAAATCATTTTAAAAATACTTCTTTGATATGTATGACTCCTTAACTCTACAAAAGCATACAATTAATAAAAAAAAAAATAAAATTAATAAAAAACATATACTGAAGACTGACACAAGACTGACCAACAAACTGTACAAATGGAAAATGCAATCAAGTGACTAACAACTTTAAAATGACAAGAAAAAAGAGAAATCAGTACCCGCCAGCATCAGTTTTATGAGGGACTTGTGGACCTAGATTCAAATAAGACCTGTGTTGTCTCATACAGGGCTGGGTTAACTGCTGAGAAATCAGGCTGAATCACACTTAACATAACTGGCTAGCAGCAGCCCGTGCATTATGAATACTGCTAGAGTGATCTTCCCTGAGAAAGGACTTATGGTTGTCTAATGAACATTCATCTTAATAGTTGGGAGGCAAACAGAAGTCTTCAAAAAAAAAAGGCATGACATAAGCTGGAAAATGACCGACTCCAGTATTGTGATTTGAATGTTATGCATACTGACAGCCCTAATCTACCCCAGTTCACACCTTTCACATGTCAGTAAGACCTTACAATCATCTCTAATGGCTGCACTGACTAAAGTAAGTACATTTGTTTCATTTACCGAAAAGGCAAAGGGTAAAGTTACTTACTTCTCCAGCACCGCTGGTGTGAATAAAGTATGCAGAGGCCATTGCACTTTATAGGAAAGTCCCAAAGCTGCCCAGCCTGATGCTGGAGCCTCCCGAGGAGTCATGTCACGTCCCTGAGATGCATCTGCAACAGAAATATTCCCATGAGAGCAAAATGAGCAAACGTCTTATATTACCATTTTAACAGTTTCTAGCAAAATTTATGCAAGACGCAGCTAATCCAGAAGTAGAAAAACTATCACACAAATTGGGTGCCATACCTTTATGGTCTTTCCCGGGGTAATCTATTGTTAGATGAAGCAAAGGGAGGATGTTATCATCATCTAGTAAAACCTTGTGTGCAGACTGCTGAAGAGCAACGTTCACATCTAGTACCAGAAATTTAAAAAAAAACATAATTAACATTGAGAGAACACAAATTCTCAAGACTCAACTGCTTTAATATGTATGCAAGGCTAGGTAAGAGACAGCACTCTTTTTACTCATTTCCTGTGTTAAAATAGATGCACAGTGTCAGAGTCAACATATACTGTATCACCATTCATGTTTCACACCTAAGTGTAGTCTCTTAGCTTTCCCAGTTAGGGGTCGCCACAGCAGATCACCTGTCTTCTATTGATTGGCAGCGGATTTTTACAGTGTTGAATTGCTAGCCTGGCACCCAACTTTCACAGAAGGCACGCAAACACTCATGCACCTACCTGCATGTTTTTAAAGTTCAGTTGACCACAGGGAGGACATGCAGACTCTGCACAGAAGGTGGTCCAGCTGAGAAATGAACCAAAGAACCTCTTGCTGTGAGAAGACAATGCTAACCACTACACCACCATGACGACTTTCACACCTAAGTGTGGACTATGCAAATCTACTTTCACATCTTCATCATTCTCAAAATTTGTGCCAAGTTCTTCTCCTTATTCATTTTTGTGCCTTTCTTCTTTATCTTCCTAATAAAATACACTCATATAAAAGATTTTAAGTTCCCCTTCATGACTGAGGCTTATAACCAGCAGTTGTATATAACACAGATATTTACACATTCATCTATGAAAACATAAGCACTGATGAGTGAGCTGAATGATCACAATTTTGGCAACCAAATCACAAATACCTCTAACCTCAAACCTAGGCAACTATTAGTGTTTTCCTTTTAAAATAACATAGTAATGGGGAAGGTGCTTACTACAATAGTGCAGTGGCAATTACTAGGCTATTGACCTGTGAGAATCTTAAGAGGCCTACCCTTACATTCCCATGGCATGCACAGAAATAACCAAAAGAAAGGCTGAACAAGGATAAAATGGGACACTTACATATTTCCCCATCTATAAGGGACAACACAACTGGGGGTGAAATTTCAGTTACCTATCCATTCATCCAAATTACATTTGAATAGAGATGTACTTTGCTTTATGTGGAGTAGAAAATTATTCCCTGAGATACAAACCTATCCCTCCAACATGTTCTAATTATTTTGTGAAAGAGATTGAGATTTCTTGTGAGGGTGTTTATGACAGCAGTGGACTTGCAAATGTGTAACATGTCCGAGAGAACAGGGTCTGCTGAAGATCTGAATGCAAAGCAGAGATTGACTGTTAGCAGCCTGCATGATGCAGAGAAGAAAGACAAGGGCTTTAATCGGGTTCATACAGTTTTTATGATTTAGACCCTTTTTTTTAGTGAGAAAGTGTTGTGGCCATTCCAGTTGTGGTAAGCATTTGAATAGATACATACCAAAAGGGGCATTACACTTGATGATAAGCCTTGTAAGTGCAGAGTACAGTGGAACAATCACATCTCTGGATCTGGCAGCAATACCATTACATATTAGCTGTGCAATGAAAAAGGACATCCTTAAAAGAGAAGATACACAGTGATCAAAGGACAGTTCATTGTCAACACTGGTTCTCAGATCCTTAACTACAGAAACAATTTTCATGGGTGTGCTGTCAATATGATAATTACAACAGAAATCACTCTTGCCAAAGGATACGATTAAATACTTCCTGACATTTAGTTTTAGACCATGGTTTTGACATCACCTATTTATTTGGGGCAGGTCATCTTGGAGAATCCTGGTATACTCCAGGGAATTTATAATGTCACCAAGTTCATAGTCAACTGCAAACTTCATAAGCCACAAACCCAAAGCATCATCCAAGAAGTAAATGCCAAAGAGGAGTGGCCCAAGAACTAAACCCTGTGATACACTGCACATGACAGGTCTTTTGGAAGAGGTATACTGGGCCCACCTTAACTTCCTGGGTTCTGCTTGTGAACCAGTTTGCTATCCAATGAGTTACACATGGGGCTGACATTTAGCTAGGAGAGTTTAATATACATTTGAAGGTGGGATGATGTCAAAGGCGTATGCGAGGTCTAGATATATGATGTGCACTGTTTGCCCTTATCCATTGCTTCAGTAACTTTTTCGATGAAGATGATCAGGTTAAGTAGGCAGGACCTGCCCTTAATGAATCCGAACTGGGTTGCATCAAAAGTATGTAGGTTACCTATATCCTTTCATATTAATTCCATAATGATTCTTTCCATAGCCTTACAGATAAGGCTGATCAGGTTGGGTAATCAGTAAGTGTGTTTACACAAAGTATGTAAGAAGGAGGGTGGAAATTAAGAGAATAGTTCTGAGATAAGATACAGTCAAAGATGAGGCAATATGGTGCAGGTGAGACATTTGTTTATATTTTCTGCTTCCTTTTTTTCGGAGGACAAATGGGGTGACATGTTGGTTATTCTTTCAAGTACTGGGTAGAGGAAAAAAAAAAACAGATGAGACTTATCTAAAAACTGTTGGGTTAAGACATGAGAAAGACAAAGAACCTAGACAGAAATCCATGGAATGAGATGGATCTAAGACAACAGTAATAATTAACACAGATGAACAGATAATTAGGAAAGTCAGATAAACTGTTATCATGCTTGGGAAACAATAATTTGGACTGTACAGCAAAATAGGATTTGTGTACCAGTGCTGAAAGGCACAGTTTACCTGAAGCTTACATTTCCAGGCACTGACATCATGGGGTCATATTATACCAAAGCTGGTCTGGAGAAGGCTCTGAGCAACAAAGGGCTAGAGAGAAACAGAAGATATACAAAAAGATGAGCAAGATTGAGCAAGATAGCAGACACAGTGGGGGTTTATGATGCATGACATGAAATATAGGGTCTATATTATGTCAGAGAAATGGCATTACAGCAAATGCCGTTTCGCCAACACATATACACCAAACTCCAAAAAGAATGAAAAGCTCAGGTCAGCTTTTTCCCAGGGAAAAAAATCACTTGGCCTGAGGTGTGATATTGCCCTTTACCCCACTGTAGTGCGATCTCAGAGTTGATATATATAGTTGGGTTGTGGTGGGCACAACCCCTCACATTGGGAGGGGGGTAAAGCCCCCTACCTTGCATTGTTTTATGTGGCGTGTTGTGTTTTGTTGGTCTACCGATTGTTTTCCCTGGGAAAACAACTGGTGACCTGGGGTTTCACTCTTTTCGGAGTTCGGTGTATATGTGTCGGTGAAATGGCATTTGCTGTAATGCCGTTTCGCTGTCATAATATAGACCCGGAATACAAGGATCTGTCCTGGTACAGTGTACATGCAGTACACCTGACATCCACTACTAAACTAGAGGCCTTTTAACTTACACACAAGGTTGCCACTGCAGAACATTATCAGCGATCATTATCGGGAGTCTAGAGAAGGCTCAGGTATGGGGGAGACTAATACAGCAGAGTTAAACAGTAATGAGAGGGCACAACTCAAAAATGATGGATAGAGACAGATAAACAGCAAACACAGAGGGATAGGACATCCAAGAAGAGGAAGAGGTGGCAGTTCTTGGGTAGGGGCTGAAAAGAGAAGTTAACCGAGGAGGTAGGCACTGAAGTTGTATGGCACACCTCAGGCAAAGTTCAGACTGCAAAATCCAAAAGCCAATGGAGTTTGAAGCAAGTGTTTTGTGATAAAGAAACCAACAATAAATTACAAAACAAATGCACAGAAGCCATGCAGTAATTTGACTTTTGTTTCAAACAAAAAGTCAGAGTGCATAAAGTCCGTAAGTTTCAATGTAGCACTTCCACAGATACATAAAAGTTATGAAGTAAAGCACCATTATGCAAATACTCATCACGTCATCAATCAACCAATAACGACAGCACAAACTGCTGAACTGCAGCACATTCAATCAGAACATTTCACTCATTCAGAATATGCTTTGATATCACATGATCCAATTTAAGAATGCAGCCTGGTGGTCAAACAATAGGAATGGCAGTATGTGTGACACGTAAGCTATGACCCACAGTTTCCAAAGACAGATGAAAAAGAAAAGGATTTTCAGAAGTAAATTAACAGAAATATAGTTACTGAAAGAAGTTACAGTGAAAAGATCATCAGTAAGGAAAGAAATGCAGTCTTTCTGTTTCAACGAAAAAAAATTTGCACCCACTGTTTCATGCTCAAAGCTAAAATAATAATTTAATAATAATTTTAGAACAATAGTTTTCAGTCAGCTAAGAAGGCAAACACCTTAGAAGATGCTTGACTTATATCTGGGAACAGTAAAGTGCACAGACCAAGCAAGTGATATAATATACTGGCCAAGATATTGACTCATACAGAAAAAAATACACAGTTGTACCACATACAATGCATACCAATTCAGAAGAGATGCTAACTGATGGCCATCCTGGCAGTGAATGGCATATTCAGACAATCATCAGTGTAGAAAAAGATTGTCCATGTTGGTGTGAATGACCTGAGACATACCTCCCTGGACTACAGGAAGAGAGACATGGAGGAGCTGTCCGATCTTGCAGCCCAGGCAGGTATGACCCTAGCCCTGAGCAGTATCCTGCCATTACCCAGAATGATACCACAGTACAAGGACAAAATGATTGACTTCAGCAATTGGCTAAGCTTCTGGTGTCATTCTAAGGTGATCCAGTATCTGTCTGCCTGGAATGACAAGATCAACAGACCACGATGCTCTGCCAGAGATGGCCTGCACCTGTCGCCCTTGGGATTCCTGATACTGGCTAAGGCTCTCGCCATCCCTATAGTGCCTTTTTTAGACAAGATTCAAATGACAAATTCACCACCGTAATAGGTACAAGCAAGCAAAATCTGAGGGTAATGATATTCAATGCTAGAAGTCTAAACCTCAAAATGCACTCACTCGAGGCACTCCTTAAAATGGAGAACATCGACATCTGTGCAGTGACATAGACCTGGTTCAAGGCTTCAGACAGTACCCCTGCATTACCAGGCTATAATTCATACCACATCTTTCGGCCACCTAACCTGGACCAAAACACTAAAGGCAGAGGCATGTCCATATTCATTAAGGATATCCACACCTCCAGGCTAGTTGTTCAGCATAATGCATCCGAGATTATCCAAGTGCAACTAACTCTGGGCAAGACCGCAATCCAAATTGTAGCTTGCTAAAGATCCCCCAGCATGCCCCAGGATTCCCACTCCTCATTTCTTGATACACTGGAAAATATTAGTGTACAACCTAATACCCTAATAATGGGCGATTTCAACTACCCCACCATTAACTGGGAAAACTACTCATGTACCAACTCTTTTGCTAAACGTTTTCTGGAATTCATAAATTCCACTCCCTTGGATCAACTTATCCAAACCCCCACCCAGGGGCAAAAATATCCCAGACCTGGGCATTACCAACATGGGCAAAGTTCAGTTTTGTACCTACCATAAATGTAGATGTTCGAGTGCGCATACAGCTGCAGCAGTCATCACTGGGGGTTATCCTGCCATCAAGGAAGGTCCTCAGTCAACCAAATTCCAAAGTCTAGGTCTTCTTCCTGACATCAGTGTGGCAGGGTATAAAAGAGGCAGCCATTGCCCCAGCCACCAGAAAAGGCAAAACATGATGTCATGCAAACATATATAAGTAGATAAATCAAAACAGTAGTTGCAAGCAAATACACCATAAAGGAATACCCCAAATAGGTTGCATGTTAAAGGTATTTGTCATAAGCCCTGTCCTAAGAGGGGATGGAGGGAGGGAACATCTACAAAACTGTACTATGTTCATCGTGCATACAGCTGCAAGTCATCACTTGGGTAGTATCCCAAAGCTAAGTAAGGGTGGCTGGGTAACTAAGTGGAATAGGAGGGGCTATGCCTGCGCTAGACTGCTGTGTGGCAAAGCTAGATTTAGATTTTGAGTAAAGTGTGGTAGTGGTTTGAGAAAGTGGTGTGCATTGAACTCCAAGTAGCTGCTTCCAAAATGTCCTTGGTAGGGACCCCTGAGAAACTGAGGTAGCTGTAGCCCTGGTGGAGTGGGATCTGATGTATACAGGCACTGATTTTCCATGAAATGAATAGCAGTGGGCTATCCATTTTGAAATAGTCTGTTGTCTGAAATAGCCTTTCGACACAGAGCTGCTCAGATTTTTGAATGACTTTGTCCTCCTTTGTTCTGTGGGTTTAAAAGGTAGATAAATGAATAGACTGATACTGGATACTACCTTGGCATGAAGGTAGGGTTGGTTCAGGAACCCCTGTGCTGATGGATAATGATGGATAGTTGCACAGCCATGAGGGCCTGTAGCTCCAAAGCCAGAAGGAAGGCTGTTTTCCATGACAAGTATTGTAGCTCTGCTGGAAAGGAGGCAGTGTCAGTGTCAGCTCTCCAATACGGTTGAGGTTCCTTTTGAGGCCACTGTTTAACTATCTCAGTTAGGTACTGTAAAATTCTGACCCTTTGCTTGATTCCAGGAACTTAAGGTCTCCTGGCCTCCAAGATGACACCCTGTACCTCCTTGTAGAGTTGTTGGTAAAAGGTATTCTCCATGTCTTGTGCTGGGACAACAGAAGACTGGTAATTTCTCTGGGTGAATAGATCTATGTCTGGCTGTCCCCCCCTGTTTGTTTATGTACCACATGACTGTGGTGTTGTCTGTCAAGGTCATAAGAGCATTTTTCTCCTTTGGTTGATGTGTAGGTGCATCTCTTTTGGGGTGATGATTTGAGTTGCTTGTGGTAAACTGAAAGGAGAATGAGTGGTATAATTGTTTCCAAACTGTGAAGTTTTTAGGTACCATTATAGTTTCCTCTTGCAAATGGTATTAGTAGGATGAAAGATGCCATGAACCCCAGAGCCTGCACCAGGCATTTCATGAACCTGCAAGAAATCTGAGGTATCTTCTGCACTCTTGTCTGATAATGCAGCTACCAGCCAAGACTCCTAAGCTGCTGTAATGTGAGCATCTTGAATTTTGGTACCTCTAGATATGTTTAGAATAGATAGGTCTAAAACACTCCAACCAGTTTCTGGCTGCAATATCCTAGACCTGGGCATTACCAACATGGGCAACCAGTTTTCTAAACCAGAGGTCAATTCCACCTCATTGGTGATCTGACCACTGTCTAGCTCTGTAATCATCCTTGAGGTTGTCCACATCCCACCCCATCCCCCTTTGGGGTCTGTCTATGGCTGGAAAGGACCAATTTTTTTGAAGGCCAGTTTCTGCTGAAGGTGGAGGCTGCACCTAGAAATCTAACTGTTTGCATAGATTTTTTTTTCCTCCATTTTTTAGTACCTCCTCAGCTTTAACACCAAACAATACATCTTTTTGTAGTGGTGCATCTAATAACTTAGCTTTTTTCTGACATGATCTAGGACAGACCCTGTGACCTAA
The DNA here is from genome assembly GCF_019279795.1 of Protopterus annectens. Taxonomy (NCBI): domain Eukaryota; kingdom Metazoa; phylum Chordata; order Ceratodontiformes; family Protopteridae; genus Protopterus; species Protopterus annectens. The sequence continues at coordinate 967,245,126 of NC_056739.1, forward strand.
AGCATCAAAACCACACTGCAAGGTATGTTTCCCCACTTGTTCTGCTCCATGCAACAAATCCTGCAACTCTTTCAAGTCTGGTTGTTCTGTTAAGTGGCTGAGGTATATTCCTTTTTTCACCTTTCTAATCTCTAAGAATCTCTCTGAAGGCAAAGGGTTTTAGGGTAGAGGGCCTTATCCCCTGGGGACCTGTGAAATTGTTTCCTGGTTCAGCAGTATGGCTTTATAAAGGAAGGGTGAGAAAAGAAAACCCGGTAATATCTGTTGGTAATATCTGTCTGGTTTAACAGGGCTGCGTTACATCATCCAAAATATCTAAGACATAGTGAGTAGGAGGGGCCCATGCAGGGGCCTATGAAGGAAGTAGTTCCCTGAGCCTTTTCTTGATCTCTTGATCTGGTAATTCCCAGTGGAAGTGCTCTCTCAGTGTATGCAGGGTTTCCCCAAAGAGAAGTCCTCACTGGTCCTCAGAATGGTCTGGCATGGGGCCTTGAGAGGGGTCTGAGGCCCTGTTTTTTTAGTAAATGTTTTAAAGATGAGGTGGTAGGCCGGTATCTGCAGTTTTATCCTTGCGTCTTTGCCTAAAACTGGCGTCGAGCATCCGACAACATCATATAATTAAACTTTTGCCAAAATAATGAAGGCGAACTCTCGCCCGGCTTAATAGCGCTTGTTAGCAAGCCGCGCAAAAAAGGCGCCGGGCGAATGAATGTGGTCTGGCCCTAAGCATACAGTAAGAGTGAAGTGAAAATCGCGGGTAGTACTTCCCACAAAAATCAAAATGCAATTTTGACATGACATGAGGGGCAGAAAAGTTTCCCCAGAACTGGGAACTTAGTTTAAAGACTTAAGAGCTGAAAATACTGTGTAAATCTCAGGGAGCTGGCCGACCGCGGCTCGATCTGCTTTCTGCTTCGCGTGCCGGCAAGAAAGACTGAAAATGAAAGAAGCTGCCTCTTTTATACCCCTGCCGCACCTGCGTCAGGAAGAAGCGGCTGCACCGGCCTGAACCTGGACTTTGGAATTGGCCGACGGACCTGCGAGGACCTGCCTGATACGATATAACCCAAGTGTGATGACTGCAGCTGTATGCACAATGAACATCCAGTGTTCCACACCAAAGTCTGGGTCGCTATCAGATCTGACCACCCTAGACATCCCACACACACATATCCGATCCCCACCCCCCATTAAGGAAACCACCATAAAACATTTCTCCAAAGCCAACTTCACACTTTTTAAGACAGAAGTGGCAAACTTCACTACACCCATGCAAACAGACAACAGAGGTACGACTGCCGAATCCTACAAAAATGCACTTTAGAAGCACTTACACAAGTGCATGGAGTGTGCAATCCCTAACAGAACCAAGATGCTATCCTCCAAAAAAAGGAAGCCAATCTGGTGGTCTTCTGCCATAAACAAACTCTACAACAGAAGAAAGAAACTCTTGCAAAAAAGAGTAAAATCCCATGACTGGAGGAACTCCCTGGTCAGCCTCAGTAAGAAGCTGAGATCCCTCATAAAATCCTCCAAAGCTAATTACGAAAACAAAATCGCCACTGATTCTCAAGACAACTACAAAGTACTCTATAGCTATGTCAAGAATCTCAATGGCAACACTCAGATCTGCTCTGAGTTACAGCACAATGGCACTAAATATACAGAACCAACTGATATTGCCTACATCCTGGCAGATAGGTTCAGTGCTAACTTTACGCCCCTCTGAACCCCTAAAGGGCCCATCTCTGTACCGGAAAAATGCAAAGTCCCTGTAATCATGGCTACACAGGTAAAAACCACACTCTCCAAAGCCAAGAACACAGCATCCATGGAACCTGACAACATCCCAAGCTGCATTCTACAAGAACTACAGAATGAACTGGCACCCCACCTAAGTACCATGTTCAATCATAGCCTCACCTTAGACTTTGTGCACACTGAATGGCGCACAATGACAGTTATCCCACTCCACAAAGGGGGAGCCACCACAGATCCCGGGAACTACTGCCCCATTAGCCCGACAAACCTGGTCTGCAAGGCTATGGAACGTATCATCATGGAACTTATAAACAATGACACTGGTAATCTCCAAACTCTGGACCCCACCCAGTTCGGGTTTGTAAAAGGCAGATCATGTCTCCTAAAATTGATAGACTTCTTTGAAGTGGTCACCAAAGCCGTACATGAGGGTAAGGTGGTTCACACAGCCTATCTAGATCTCGCCAAGCCTTTCGACACCATCCCTCACTCTGGAATTATAGATAACTCACTAAACTAGGTATAAATCCCTATGTCACAAGATGGGTTGCCAACTGGCTCACTGACAGAACCCACACTGTGAAAGTAGCAGACTCCAAATTCGACTTCAGACCAGTGACAAGTGAAGTACCACAGGGTTAAGTCCTGGGTCCTCTCCTGTTTGGTATCTACTTCTCTGAAGTACAGGCTAACACAGAAGGTCTTTGGCTAACTAAGTTCGCAGATTACTGCAAACTAGGAGCCATAATCGAAACCCCTAAAGATGTGGACATCCTACAAAAGGGCCTCACTGAGACAGATGCCTGGTGTCAAAGCCATGGTCTCAAGCTCAATGCCAAAAAGTGCATCGTCATCCCTTTTGGTAAAAATTCTGTACCCATGAACTACCACATAGGCGGTAGTCTACTTAACACAAAAGTGTGATAAGAGACCTTGGGACACAGGTGGACAGTAGTTTCTCCTTTGATAATCACATCGCCACTGTAGTCAGGAAATCCTTCTACGTGGCACACCTCATCACAAAAGGTTTCTCATCCAGGAAAAAAGGTCACTGTTCCCCTCTACTCGTCACTCATTAGACCCATTATAGAATACAGCGCCCCTTTTGGTATGCACCTCACAAGACATCTACAACAACTGGAAAGGCCGCATAAATACCTCACAAAGAGTATTACCGGCCTTAAACAGATGCCCTACGCAAATAGTCTCAAAAACCTCCAGCTTTACTCCGTTGCATATTGCCTACTCAGAGGTGATCTCTGCCTAACCTGCAAAGCTATGTTAAACCCAGAGCTGTTGGACATGCTCCACTTAAAGAAATCCCAATCCCTCCGAGCTACACACTCTAGGGACCTAAACCTTGTCACCACAATAAACAAAGCATGCCGGAGGGACAGATTCCTGTCCCAGAGACTTCCCATACTCTGGAACGAACTACCTATCTATATCAAACGAAGCTCCTCATTAGCACTCTTCAAGAAAAATCTTGATGATTGGATGGGAGATAGGAAATTCACCCTGGGGATCACTTCTGTGGCTCTGCTCGACAGGGGCACAGGAAAATAATTTTCTTGGGCGGCAAAAGCCAGGATACCTTTTTGGCTAAGCTTATATAGCCCTAGGGCCAATAGCCTAGTACCTACTTATGAAATAAGTGAAGCATTTTCTATATGTAGGCTATAATTCCAAGTTCCATGAAATAGTCAGAATGACGGACACATCATGTGTAAGTGTAAACATGACTGGGCTCTTAAAGTCAATATTCTTCAGAGACACTCAATTATGTCATGCCTAGCAATGGTCCACAATGAAAAAGTCAGAAATCTGTATGATCTGTGTGTAAGTGGAATGCATACATTTAACATCCAATTTACATTATCCACAATCAGATCAGCAAGTGGAGACAGCCATTCAAACAGTAAAGAATTTATGAAAAAGAGCTATAGCAAAAGCTCTGAGGGCTGTCATCTCACAGTTTTGAAATATGGGAATACTTTACATGAGGGACTCTATCTCTCACCAACTTAACTGTATTTGAGGATTAACATGGTGTTGAATACTTTTAAAGTAGACAAGGGCTCTCAATGGTGCTGGCAGATCTCTCCATGTAATAAAACCTGATAAGGGAGGGTGGGGTTGTTATTATGGATTCTTTCGATTATTCCATCAGAATATTGGAAGTGTTGGCAGATGAGACAACATATACAACAGTTTACAAAAATGATGTAAACATCTCTTATAGGAAAAATGGCATAGCTTTGTTAGATGCATTACTACATGGGATTTTAGATGTGCAAACTTGCAATCTTCTCAAGGTGGATAACTCTGTTATTCCCACTTAATTTGGGATTCACAAAATTTACAAAAATCCCATAGATCTACCCTTCAGACCTATAGTAGCAGCCAGAAGGTCGAAGACTGAACCTCAGGCTTTTTTGATTTATTTGATCTGTAAAAAATTATTGGATTCCAAAAACCACATTTTGAGAGACTCATGGCAACTTTTGGAAAAACTGAATGATGTTACATTTGATAATACTTACTGGTTTGTTACGGAGATGTTACCAATTTATTTACAGTTTCACCCCATTCGATAGATACTGAATATTTTATAGCCACTTTTGTGAAACAGAATAGCATTTTTTTCTACCACGCAGATTAAACTGATGGAAGTTCTTTTAGATCTGGTTCTAAACAATAAATTTGTGTATTTTGAAGGCGAGTACTTTCACTAGTGTGCAGTTTGTGCTCCTATTTATGCTAATGCTGTGCTGAATTTTTGGGAAGAGAATTTTATTTTCACTTCTGATTGGTTCAGCTTTGTAGTAGCATACTTCAGGTTTTTATGGTGGCTTGAATTTAAAAAGGTTTTTGACACTTGCACTGAGTTCCTATTATTTACTTGAATTTTGAAAATATTAATTAAGTGGACGTGTCTACTGGCAAAGACACTTCACGACTGAAATATACTTCCACCACTTACAGGAAAAAACTTTTCTAATTCCTACTTACATTTTGATAGTTGTTATCCTTTCTTTCACAAAAAAGTATGGTAAAGGGGGTCCATTTTTACAGATTAATGTAGATGAGAAATTTTTCACTCAACTTAATTTTTTGATTACTTTATTTAGAGCAGGGGACTATCCAAGTAGTTTGTTGTTTGATATTAAGGAAGAAGTGTTTAAAGGAAGAACATCCAAGTTCTGTCCTCTTTTGTGGAAGGATGATATTACAGGTGAAATACAGGGTCCAGTCATCCCTGAATCTACTTTTAACAATGACCAACTTTTTTATATATTTTTTTTTTCACAGTGTTTTATTTTTATGGCTTTTGGAATGACCAAAGTAACTTGCAGCTCATTTGTCCTTTTTCTAGTGACACTCAAATATATTAAAATAATACGAAAAATTTGGAACTTAACTTTCAACTCCTCCAGAAAAACCAAGTTGGGCAATTTGGCAAAGGTTGTTTTTAGTAGAGGAAGAAATCTTAAAACCCTTTCTGAAGTTGAACTGACTAACCCCACTGACAAATGTAGCCTTATGACCAAATGTGGTCATTGTTAACAATGTCGTTTTATACACGAAGGACTGTACATCTCCAATGAAGGGTTGGGCAGGACTATTCTTTGCTCTTGCAGGGAAAATTGTGATTCCTCTATTGTGGTGTATGCAGCTATTTGCATTTCTTGTCCTGTCTTTTATGCAGGGAAAACCACCAGAAAATGGAGAAACAGGATTCGGGAACACTGTTATATTACAAAAAGCCAACATTTCCAATGCATTACTTAAGCGCGGTTTGGATTGCACTACTTTTAAGAAATCTGTTTTCTTTATAATGAATTATGTGCATTACAGTCTTAGCGTTGGTGATTTTAATACTTTGTTGGAGCACCGTGAGCTGAACTGGCAACTTAGATTGAATGCAACTGTCTTCCCAGGTTTGAATGATGTTATATCTATTAGTAGTGTGCTCAGAATGAAAACTTCCAATCTGTGAGGTCAACAGTTTATAACTGGATCACTAAATTTCATGAATTAGCATTATTATTATTTTTATTAACTAAACAGCACACATATTTTACATTCTGTTTTTCATTCTGTCCATATCTGGTACTTAATGTATTTCTGTTTTTGTCTTTCCATTTTTATTTTCGTTCATTTATCAGTGTGTGTATATATATATATATATATATATATATATATATATATATATATATATATATATACACATACATACACATATATACATATACATATATATATATATATATATATATATATATATATATATATATATAAAAAATACACACACACACATATATGAGCAGTGCTGTTTATTCATTATTTTTTGGGAAAGTAGATGATAGATTAACCAACTAATTAATTTACTATGTATGCATTCTTCACCTCATTGGTAGTACTTTTTTAAACAGGACATTGTTATTAGTGATTATTACTCTGAAGAAGTTCTTTAACTTAGAATAAAAGCAGTGTTTTTAGTGTAAAAACATTGTACTAAAGTTTTATGCTTGGTGGTTTTATTTTTATTTTGACCATCAGTGGTCCATTTTGTTTCCTCTTCTGTTCTTGATTTTCATGGACAGGATATCAGGGTACAAGAGAGATCTGCAGAGTATTCAGTTTAATTCTGGGGACAGAAACGGTCCTCCTTTGTTGCTGTCTTCAGATTCAAGTCACCACATTTATCATTCAGTAGAGTGATGTTCTGCTGAGACTGAAGTGGATGGGAAGAAAATCAGCACATGTAAATCAGACATTAAGATTCCATACTGAAAAGGTCTGGACAGTTCTCTGAAGGCAAGAGAGGTCAGCTATCTCAGGCAGAAAATTTCAACTAACTTGAGATTTTGCTCACAAGTGAACGACAAGAGGACTGTAGAGACAAACCAGCAGATGGGTGCAGACTTTTACTGGACTGTACAGGTGAACTGAGAAATAAGTCATGGAACAAAAATCTCAATTTACCACTCAGCCTGTGTTTACATGCCTACCATCTTTTGTCAAGAACTCTGGGTAATATCTGAAGTTATGAAAGCACAAATACAAATGACAGAAACTGGTTCTTCTGCAGTGCAGATGAGCTCACTCCATGTGATACTGTGAGAATCTTCACAAACTGGAATGAACTTTTGAGTGCAGCCATTTCTCCTCTGCACAGACAGGAGTTCAGCTGAGGATACTAGATAGAGTCCAGCAAAAAACACTCGAGAGATCCATGGGCTGCAGGGGAAGGGATACAGCCAGAGACTAGATCTAAAGCTCTTGGCACTACAGACCAAACAACAGGAGGGGTGCAATACTGGTGCACAGGATAATCTTAAGGAGGTGTGAAGGGTTCTGCCCCTGAACAGAAGGGACAGATGGGGAGAAAGGGCCACAGACAAAAGACCATAAGGACAAACTATTCTTTTGATTTTGGAAGTACTTCTTCACAGACAGGTTTGTGGACCCACAGAATGGACTAATGGAATGGGTAGCAGAGACAGAATCCAGATAGTCATTGAAGAAGGAATTTAACAGGTGAAAAGAGGCTGAAGGGGAAGGTGGAGATAGAAGGGAGGTAAAACATTAAATCCACTTAAAGGAAATCTTGGACAGGCTCACTATCAGAGGTTTAGTTTCTCCAAGTCTTTTGGGTTTCTAATACCATGATGGGAATGGACTCACTTCCCAAGTCAGGTTGTGGAGAAAGATCATGAAATTATTATTGCTTCAGTCTTTGATGTTAGCCAAAAGTACTCTTCACAGCACCCACAATATGCCCATAAATGACTCCTCCAGTAATTCATATGGAGTTACATATATTGGTAGCAAATCTCAATATTACTGTAAATTCTTATTTGTGAGACCCATTACTCCTACTATTGGAACAGCTTAGGTATCTTTTCTTCTACATTGCTCTTGTTTCTGCCTGCAAATCCTGGTATTTTATGACTTTGTATCTCTCTGTACCTAAGACACTGTAACAATTTGATATGTTCAATGCTACTTTTGTCTTCTTTTCATAGACTACTACATCGGTTTTTCTTGTTTTCATTTTCTGAACTGTTGGTAATGGGTGATCCCATGTCATATAAACAACATTCTCTATAATGCTTTGTGGCTCATGTTTCCAGTGTTTCTCAGCTAGTTCAACATTGTAATGTTTGCAAAATCCCCAGTGCAACAGTCTTGCCACATTATGCCTTTCAGTATACAGACCATCTGCCATGAGTGTACCACACCCAGCAACAAGATGTGTGACTGTTTCCAGTTCTGTTTTACTGAGCATGCGTTTGTCTGTTTCTTCCACATGTTCAATGGACTTTGTAAACCAGCATGTATGCAGTCCACTATCCTGATCTGACAATATTAACCTTTTATTTTTTGGTTTAAATTCACCTCTCCTTAACTATTCCTGCATCACATTCTGATCAATGTGAGGTTGTTCCAGGAGTTTTCTATACTTGCCACAATATTTATGCCTTTTCTACATTTTTTGCCTTCTCATCTGATCCTTCTCCTTGTATTTTTTTTTGTCACATTCAGTTGCTCCCTATTTTTTGTCTTCTGGTTTGATTTCCATTTCCACTTGACACCAATATGCGTCTGCTAAACTAAGTAGGGAAGTCATCTTAGACTTCTCATGTTCTAAACCTTTCACTATGTCTGGATCTGGTGAGGTCAGCAGACATGTACGCAGTCCCAAGACTACAGACATATACATGTAATCAATTTCAAGGATGCCCATACCCCCTTCAGAATGAGGAAAGTACAGTTTTGTACCTACCATAAATGTAGATGTTCGAGGATCCACATTGCTGCAGTCCTAACTATTGGGTAGTCCGCTGTCCAGTCGGCCCGAATACCAAAGTATATGGCTGGTGTCGGTCAGGCGCATTAGACTGGCGTCAGTGCGTCAGGGTACTAATGCGCATGACCGGCGTCATATCCTCAGTCTTTTCTTGCCCCAGATGTCAGAAGACCCTGAAAAGAAGGCCCAAAATCCAAAACACCAAACATACCTGCACCAAAAATATGTACAATATATACAAAATTAGCTGAACATAACCTCACCTACACAACCACCCTAAACACAGAGGGGAAGGAGGGAGGGAAATTGGACTGCAGCAATGTGGATCCTCGAACATCTACATTTATGGTAGGTACAAAACTGTACTATGTTCTTCATTCCACATTGCTGCAGTCCTAACTATTGGGTAGAATCCCAAAGCAGAGGTAAGGGAGGCTGGCAAATCATAAGGAAGCAGGAACTGACAACATGCCTTGCAAAATAGCTGTGGCAAAACCAGCCCTAGACTTAGAGTAGAGAGGAAGGTGATAATGCTTAGAGAAAGTATGCACTGAACTCCAAGTAGCTGCCTCCAAAATATCCTTTGTTGCCACCCCCCTTAGAAATGCTGTTGAAGTGGCAGTAGCCCTAGTGGAATGAGGCCTAATCCCGGCTGGAATCTCCTTGCCATGATGGGAATAACAAAATGCAATGCAACACCCAATCCACCTAGAAATAGTTTGTTTTGACACAGGCTTGCCCTGAACTCAAAGCAAAAGAAACAAACAACTGCTGAGACTGCCTAAAATCCTTAGTCCTGCTCAAATAATAACGCAATTGCCTGTGTACATCTAAAGTGTGCAAAATCTTTTCCCCTTTATTTTGGGGATCTGCATAAAAAGTAGGCAAATGAATAGTTTGGTTTAAAGCCACACTAGAAACCACCTTAGGCATAAAGGAAGGATTAGTGCGTAAAGATACCCTATCCTTATGAAAAATCAAAAAGGCTCCACTGCCATAAGGGCCTGCAACTCAGAAACCCTTCTTGCAGAAGTAATGGCCAACAAAAAAGCAGTCTTCCATGACAAGTATTGCAATTCAGCAGTAGCCGCAGGCACAAAAGGTTGTAGAGTAAGTTTCTCCAACACAAAATTGAGATCCCAAGCAGGAGTAGGAGCTCTACGTGGGGGTCTTATATTCTTTGCCCCTCTAAGAAATTGCTTGAACAAAGGATGCGAAAACAATGGTGGGTCACAATCATAGTGAGCTGAAATTGCTGCAGCATGAATCTTAATGGAAGAGAAAGACAAACCTTTGTCCAATAATTCAGTAAGATATTGAAGAGCCACACTCAAATTTGGCTCAGAAATCTCCAAAATGTTTGCTGCACACCAAAATAAGAATCTCTTCCATTTTTCTGCGTACACTTTCCTTGTACTAGGTCTCCTGGCTTCCATAATCACATTTAAAACTTGTTGAGGAAGTTGAGACCTGCTGTCTTTCAAAACAGAATATGCCAGGCTGTTAGATGAAGAGAATGAAGCTTGACATTGAGCAGGTGACCGTCCCTCTGAGACAACAGGTGTGGAATCAAGGGTAAAGGCCATGGAGGCTTCCTTACCAGACTCCTCAGTAATGGGTACCAGTGCTGCCGAGGCCAATCTGGAGCTATTAAAATCATCCTTGGCTTGTCTTGTCTGACCTTTAGAAGCACCTTTGGAAGAAGAGGCAGAGGTGGAAAGCATACACATGAAGATTTTTCCAACTGAAAGAAAGAGCATCCACTTTCCAAGCTGTGTGATGAAAACTCTTTGTGCAAAACTTTGGCAGCTGGTGGTTTAGTGGGGAAGCGAACAGATCTATGTCTGGAGTTCCCCATGACACTGTCAAGTTTTGAAATACATGAAGATCCAGTTTCCACTCGTGGGGATCCATGATTTGTCTGCTTAACACATCTGCTAAGGAGTTCTGTGCTCCCGGCAGAAACCTTGCCTGAAGAGTTAGTTGCAAGCTGAGCGCAGTCTCCCATAAAATCATTGCTTGCCTGCACAATGGGTAAGAATGTGTTCCCCCTTGTTTGTTGATGTACCACATGACAGTTGTGTTGTCTGTTAGAATCAACACCTGCCCTGGAAGAAGTAATTCTTTGAAAGCCATTAATGCAAACTGGACTGCTAACATCTCTTTCATGTTGATATGTAGATGCTGTAGTCTGGCAGGCCACTTGTCTTGTATCCACTTTCCATTTAGATGAGCTCCCCAAGCAATGTCTGAGGCATCTGTCGTTAGAATCTGACTCGCCTCTGGCCGGGTCACAGAGAGTCCCTTGTTTAGGTGACATTCCTGAGCCCACCACAAAAATTCCTTTTGAATGCAAGGTATTATTTGAATGACAGTGTCCAAATCCTGGCAGTGCTGTGTCCATACATTTTTGAGATACCATTGTAGCTTCCTCATATGCAGTTTGGCATTGGGAAGCACCAGAATACAAGATGCCATGAACCCTAAGGCTTGAAGGACTGTCCTTGCAGTCAGCCCGGACTGAAGAGATAGTTGATGGAAGTAACTGGAAAGATTCTTTTGTTTGTCCGGGGTTAAAAAGGCCATCTGGGCTGCCGTATTCAGTCTCACACCCAGAAAGCACATGTCTTGAGAGGGTACTAGACTGGACTTTATTTCGTTCACAGAATACCCTAGGCATCTTAGCACCGCTATGACAAATTCCAGATGCTGTAGAAGGTCTTCCTTTTCTTGAGCCAGAATCAGGCAATCGTCCAAGTAAGGGTAAATTTGAATCCCTTTTAGCCTGAAGTAAGCTATCACTGGAGCCAGAACCTTTGTGAATACTCTGGGCGCAGTAGATAAGCCAAAGGGCAATGCAGAGAACTGATAATGAGAACTTCCAGCTCGAAAACGCAGATACTTTCTGCAACTTAATCTTATAGGCACATGAAGGTAAGCTTCCTTGAGATCTAAAGTTACCATCCAGTGATCTTTGCCCAGTAGAGGTAAAAGCTGTTGTAACGTCAACATTTTGAACTTGGGAATGTCCAGATAAGTGTTGAGGATAGATAAATCCAAAATTGGTCTCCACGTGTTCCCCTTCTTTGGTACTAGGAACAGGCGAGAATAAAATCCTAGGCCTCTTTCTGGCACAGGAACTGGCTGAATGGCCCCTATTTGGAGTAACATAGAAATTTGCTTGTGCGCCTCTTGTCTTTGTAGAGGAGGAATGTCTGGCATGCCTTTGAAAGGAGGCAAGGTATGGAAATAAAACCTGTAACCGTGGTGAATGATATCCAGAACCCATCTGTCTTGGGTAATTAAATCCCAATTTTCTTTGAAAAGAGACAGCCTTCCTCCCAACGGTGCTGCCAGGCGAGAAAGAACTGGCAGCTGAAAAGGCAGGTCATTGGGTCTGCTTACGAAAGGACTGACCCCTGCCCTCCCCAGAATTCTGAGCAGGGGAACTCCCTGTCCTAGGCCTAAAAGAACCCTGAGCTCTGCCTCTACCACGTCTAGACCTACCCCTAGACTGGGAATCATAAGCAGGAAAAGTCCAACCCTTAGCAGGCCAATTTCTACTAAACTTCGGAGGCTGCACCTGTAAAAAATCTTTAACAGTTTGCATAGAATTAGCCTTGTCCTCCATTTTCTTCAAAACTGCTTCCACAGGCGAACCAAACAACACATCAGACTGTAAAGGAGCATCCAAAATCCTTGTCTTAACATGCTCAGCTAAGTTCTGATCTCTCAACCAGGCGTGCCTACGAAGAAAGTACAGTTTTGTACCTACCATAAATGTAGATGTTCGAAGATCCACATTGCTGCAGTCCTTACACTTGGGTATAGCGCTGTCCTCGGTCGGCCCGAATACCAAAGTATATGGCTGACGTCGGTCATGGCGCATTAAACTGACGCCAGGACGTCAGGGTATAAATGCGCATGACCGACGTCATATCCTCAGTCTTTTCTTGCCCCAGATGCCAGAAGACCCTAAACAGGGTAAAATCAAAAAATCACCAAACACTAAACACCCCCACACCCAAACTATGTACAACTTCTAACAATTATCTAATAAAGTACTAACCTAACCACACAACCACCCCAAACACAGAGGGGAAGGAGGGAGGGTAAATTGGACTGCAGCAATGTGGATCTTCGAACATCTACATTTATGGTAGGTACAAAACTGTACTATGTTCTTCATCTCACATTGCTGCAGTCCTTACACTTGGGTAGATTCCCAAAGCAGAGGTAAGGGAGGATGGCAAATCAAAGAGAAGCAGGAGCTGTCAAAATGCCCTGTAAAATAGCAGTGGCAAACCCAGCCCTAGATTTAGAGTAGAGAGGAAGGTGGTAGTGCTTAGAGAAAGTATGTACTGAACTCCAAGTAGCTGCCTCCAAAATGTCCTTAGTTGCCACTCCCCTTAGAAAAGCTGTAGAAGTGGCAGTAGCCCTAGTGGAATGAGGTCTAATCCCTGTTGGAATCTGCTTGCCATGATGGGAATAACAAAATGCAATGCAAAACCCAATCCATTTAGAAAGAGTTTGTTTTGACACAGGCTTGCCCTGAGAACCTAAAGCAAAAGAAACAAACAACTGTTGAGACTGCCTGAAACCCTTAGTCCTATCTAAGTAGTAGCGTAACTGTCTGTGCACATCCAAAGTATGCAAAATCTTTTCCGTCTTGTTTTGGGGGTCTGCATAAAAGGTAGGTAAATGAATAGTTTGGTTTAAAGACACACTTGAAACCACCTTAGGCATAAAGGAAGGGTTAGTGCGTAAAGATACCCTATCCTTATGCGAGATCAAGAAAGGTTCAACAGCCAGAAGGGCCTGCAATTCAGAAACCCTTCTTGCACTGGTAATGGCCTTCTGAAAAGCACTCTTCCATGACAAATATTTTAACTCAGCCGTAGCTGCAGGCTCAAAAGGTGGCAGAGTGAGCTTTTCCAACACATAATTGAGGTCCCAAGCAGGAGTAGGAGCTCTTCGTGGAGGTCTTATGTTCTTTGCCCTCTGAGAAATTGCTTGAACAAAGAATGAGAAAACAAGGTGGATCACAGTCATAGTGAGCTGAAATTGCTGCAGCATGAATCTTAATGGAAGAGAAGGACAAACCCTTGTCCAATAACTCAGTAAGATATTGAAGAGCCACACTTAAATTAGGCTCAGAAACATCTAAATCCTTTGCTGCACTCCAAAACAAAATCTCTTCCACTTGTCTGCATACACTTTCCTTGTACTAGGTCTCCTAGCTTCCATAATCACATTCAAAACTTGTTGAGGAAGTTGAGCCCTGCTATGAGCTAAAACAGGATATGCCATGCTGTGAGATGAAGAGAGTGAAGCTTGACATTGAGTAGATGACCGTCCTTTTGAGACAACAGGTGTGGAATCAAAGGCAGGGGCCACGGTGGTTTCCTTATCAGATTTCTCAGTAGTGGGTACCAATGCTGTCGCCGCCAATCTGGAGCTATCAGGATCATTCTTGGTTTGTCCTGTCTTACCTTTAGCAGTACCTTTAGAAGTAGAGGAAGAGGTGGAAAGGCATATACATGAAGATTTTTCCAACTGAAAGAAAGAGCATCCATTTTCCAAGCTGCCTGGTGTATCCTTTTTGTGCAAAACTTTGGCAGCTGGTGGTTTAGAGGAGAAGCGAACAGATCTATGTCTGGTGTTCCCCATGACACTGTTAATTGCTGAAATACCTGAGGATCCAGTTTCCACTCGTGGGGATCCATGATTTGTCTGCTTAACACATCTGCTAAGGAGTTCTGTACTCCCGGCAGAAACCTTGCCTGAAGATCCAGTTGTAAACTGAGAGCAGTGTCCCACAAAATCATTGCTTGTCTGCATAGAGGGTAAGAATGTGTACCCCCTTGCTTGTTGATGTACCACATGACGGTTGTGTTGTCTGTTAGAATCAACACCTGTCCTGGAAGAAGTAATTCCTTGAAAGCTGTTAATGCAAACTGGACTGCTAACATCTCCTTCAGGTTGATATGTAGATGTTGTAGTCTGGCAGGCCACTTGTCCTGTATCCATTTTCCATTGAGATGAGCTCCCCAAGCTTTGTCTGAGGCATCTGTTGTTAGAATCTGACTCGCCTCTGGCCGGGTCACAGAAAGTCCCTTGTTTAGGTGACAATGCTGAGCCCACCACAAGAATTCCTTTTGGATGCAAGGTATTATTGGAATGACAGTGTCCAGATCCTGGCAGTGCTGTGTCCATAGATTCTTGAGATACCATTGTAGCTTCCTCATATGCAGTTTGGCATTGGGAAGTACCAGAATACAAGATGCCATGAACCCTAAGGCTTGAAGGACTGTCCTTGCAGTCAGCCCGGACTGGTGTGATAGTTGCTGGAAGTAAAGGGAAAGATTCTTTTGTTTGTCCGGGGTCAAAAAGGCCATCTGGGTTGCTGTATTCAGTCTCACACCCAGAAAGCACATGTCCTGAGAGGGTACTAGACTGGACTTTGTTTCGTTCACAGAATACCCCAGGCATCTTAGCACTGCTATCACATACTTTAAATGCTGTAGAAGCTCGTCCTTGCCTTGAGCCAGAATCAGGCAATCGTCCAAATAAGGATAGATCTGTATTCCTCTCAATCTGAAGAAAGCTATCACTGGAGCCAGAACCTTTGTGAATACTCTGGGTGCAGTAGATAAGCCAAAGGGCAATGCAGAGAATTGATAGTGTGAATTTCCAGAAAACGCAGATACTTCCTGCAGCCTAGAGTGATAGGAACATGAAGGTAAGCCTCTTTGAGATCCAAAGTTACCATCCAGTGATCTTTGCCCAGGAGAGGTAAAAGCTGTTGCAATGTCAGCATCTTGAACTTGGGGATGTCCAGAAAGGTGTTGAGGATAGACAAATCCAGAATTGGTCTCCACGTGTTCCCCTTTTTTGGTACTAGGAATAGGCGAGAATAAAATCCTAGGCCCCTTTGTGCCATAGGCACCGGTTGTATGGCCCCTATCTGTATTAATAGGGAAATTTGTCTGTAAGCTTCTAATCTGTGCTGAGGAGGAATGTCTGGCATGCCCTTGAAAGGTGGTAAGGTATGGAAATAAAATCTGTAACCGTGGTGAATGATATCCAATACCCATCTGTCTTGGGTAATTAAACTCCAGTTCTCCTTGAAAAGTGTCAGTCTTCCTCCCAAAGGTGCTGTCAGACGGGAAGGTTCTGGCAGTTGAAAAGGTAGGTCATTGGATCTGTCTACGAAAGGGCTGACCCCTGCCCTCACCTGAAGACTGTGCAGGTGAGCCCCCTGTCCTGGATCTAAAAGAACCCTGAGCTCTGCCCCTAGCACGTCTAGACCTACCCCTAGACTGGGAATCATAAGAAGGGTATGTCCACGCCTTGCTTGGCCAATTTCTACTAAACCTTGGAGGTTGAACTTGTAAAAAATCTTTAACAGTGTGCATAGATTTAGCTTTGTCTTCCATTTTCTTTAAAACTGCTTCAACAGGCGAACCAAACAACACATCAGATTGTAAAGGGGCATCCAAGATCCTTGACTTAACATGCTCAGCTAAATTCTGATCCCTTAGCCAGGCGTGCCTGCGAAGGACAGTACCAGTGGCAGCCACCCTGGAAGAGGCCTGTACAGCATCAAAACCACATTGTAAGGAATGCTTACCCACCTGTTCAGACACATGCACCAGATCTTGTAACTCCTTACATTCAATACCTTCTGCCAGAGCA
This sequence comes from Protopterus annectens, assembly GCF_019279795.1. Taxonomy (NCBI): domain Eukaryota; kingdom Metazoa; phylum Chordata; order Ceratodontiformes; family Protopteridae; genus Protopterus; species Protopterus annectens. The sequence continues at coordinate 967,261,402 of NC_056739.1, forward strand.
TCTACCTTAGACTTTAACTGTGAAAGAAGATAGATCTGATATCTCAGCATGTGGAATTGACAATTCAAAGCCCTCATGGCTAAAGTTGAAGAAGTATAAACTTTCTTACCCCATCTGTCTAAAGCCCTTGCCTCTTTATCCGGAGGAACTGGATTTTTAACCACAGAAGCCTTAACCCCTTTAGGTCCCTGAGTAACAGTCTCTGGATCTGCCCTAGGGCTTTTAAAAAGATACTTGTGAGCTTCAGGCACCCTATAGTATCTGTCCGGCTTAACAGGAGCGGGAGGTAAAGAATCAGGGTTAAGAGAAGCCTCTGCAAAAACATCTTCCACCACAGAAAGAACAGGAGGTATAGCTAAAGGCCTATGCTGGGGTAAAAACAGAAATTCCCTAAGTCTTTTCCTGGAATCAGAGAAATCCTGACCTTCCCATTTAAAATGTTCCCTCATGGAATGGAGAGTCTCTGAGAATGAAAAATCCTCAGGAGGAGAAGCAGTAGGAGTGGTGTCATCCACATCAGAATCAGAATAATGAGAAAACTCCTGTAAATCTTCAGCCGAAGACTCCGAAGCATCAGAATCCTGTTCAAAATTCCCAAATTCAGGATCCACCCTAGGCCTTTTGTCAGGAGGGGGCATAGAACCCCTAATCATAGTAATTAAATCTTCAGCCATCTTAAGCATATGTCTCTTGGGCACAGGGCCTGAAGTACTAGGAGAAACACCTGCTACAGCTAAACCTGGCCTACCCTTGGAAGAAGCCTTTGTAACAGTAGGGGAAGGCCTAACCACCTTAGGCAGAGAGGGGAGAACAGCTACCTGAGAAGCCCCTTCAGCCTGGCCTACCTCCTGAGAAGACACATCCTGTAACAATAAAGTCTCTCCCTGGGACTCTAGGGAAACTTCTGTTAGGGCCTCTGGCACAACCGAGCCCTCTAAAGAACCGACGTCCGGGACGGACGGTTCTTCTAACCTAGGCCTAGGTGCTTTGTCCTTGCGTTTCTTCGAAGTAGCGGGCGTCGGAGCATCCGCCGGCATTTTGTAATTGCACCGCTTCCCGAAGACTAACCTGGCACAGTCTAATCTCCTCTTTATAGTACGTTTGTTAAATCTAGCACAAGAGGAACACCCAACAACGTCGTGCTCAGGCCCTAAACAAGGTATACACAAGTTATGGTAATCCCTATGTGGTATCTGTTTCCCACAAGAAATACAGTTATTTACTTTTTCTGACATCCGGTAAAATACTGAGGCAAGAAAAACCAAAATATTCCCAACGGGTACTTAGCCAACTTGGATTCGGTCTGAAACTCCGGTTTCGAAAATCTCAGGACGCCAACCTGCACTCGCAAATTTGCTTCTGCATCGGACCACGGCAAAAAGACTGAGGATATGACGTCGGTCATGCGCATTTATACCCTGACGTCCTGGCGTCAGTTTAATGCGCCATGACCGACGTCAGCCATATACTTTGGTATTCGGGCCGACCGAGGACAGCGCTATACCCAAGTGTAAGGACTGCAGCAATGTGAGATGAAGAACATCAGAACCAGTGGCAGCCACCCTGGAGGAGGCCTGCACAGCATCAAAACCACATTGCAAGGAATGTTTACCCACCTGTTCAGACACATGAACTAAATCCTGCAACTCTTTACAGTCAATACCTTCCGCCAGAGCATCCACCTTAGATTTCAACAGTGAAAGAAGATAATTCTGATATTTTAACATGTGAAACTGACAATTCAACGCCCTCATGGCTAAAGTGGAAGAAGTATACACTTTCCTTCCCCATCTATCCAAAGCCCTTGCCTCTTTATCAGGAGGGACAGGATTTTTAACAACTGAGGCCTTTACACCTTTAGGCCCCTGAGAGACAGTTTCGGGTCTGCCCTAGGACTCTTAAAAGATACTTATGAGCTTCAGGCACCCTATAATACCTATCCGGTTTAACTGGAGCAGGAGGCAAAGAATCAGGATTCAGGGAAGCCTCTGCAAAAACATCTTCCACCACATTCAAAACAGGAGGTATAGCTAAAGGCCTATGCTGGGGTAAAAACAAGAACTCCCTAAGCCTTTTCCTGGAATCAGAGAAATCTTGGCCTTCCCATTTAAAATGCTCCCTCATGGAATGCAAAGTCTCTGAAAATGAAAAATCCTCAGGAGGAGAAGCTGAAGGAGTAGAATCATCCACATCAGAATCAGAATAAGTAGGGAACTCATGCAAGTCTTCAGCCGAAGACTCAGAAGCCTCCGAGCATTGCTCAAAACTCTCAACCTCAGGTTCCACCCTAGGCCTCTTATCAAGAGGGGGCATAGAACCCCTTATCATAGTAATCAAATCTTCTGCCATTTTAAGCATATGTTTCTTAGGCAAAGACCCTGAAGCACTAGGAGAAACCCCCACTGAAGCAAAACTTGGCCTGCCCCTTAAGGAAGCCTTGGGAACAGAAGGGGAGGCCCTAACCACCTTAGGAAGTGAGGGAAGAACAGCCACCTGAGAAGCCCCCTCAGCCTGGCCTACTTCCTGAGAGGAAACATCCTGTAACAGTAAAGTCTCTCCTGAGACTCCAAAGAAACACCTGGCAAAACCTCCGGCTCCACTGAGCCCTCTAAAGAACCGGCGTCCGGGACTGTCGGTTCTTCCCCCACTTTGCTGTTTTGTCCTTGCGTTTTAACGAAGCCGGCGTCGAGCATCCGGCGGCATTTTATAGTTACAACTCTTCCCAAACACTAACCTGGCACAGTCTAACCTTCTCTTAATAGTGCGTTTTGTAAATCTAGCACAAGGCGGCAACCAACAACGTCGTGCTCAGGCCCTAAACAAGGTATACACAAAGTATGGTAATCCCTATGAGGTATCTGTTTCCCACAAGAAATACAGTTATTTACTTTTTCTGACATCCGGTTAAATACTGAGGCAAGGCAAAAAACCAAAATAATCCCCAGCAACCAGTAATAACTTTGATTCGGTCTGAAACTCTGACTTCAGAAACTTTCAGAACGCCAACCTGCACTCGCAAAATTGCTTCTGCATCGGACCACGCGGCAAAAAAGACTGAGGATATGACGTGGGTCATGCGCATTAGTACCCTGGCTGACGCTACTGGCGTCGCCCTAATGCGACCGACGTCAGCCATATACTTTGGTATTCGGGCCGACTGGACAGCGGACTACCCAATAGTTAGGACTGCAGCAATGTGGAATGAAGAACATCATATAATCTTGGTATACTCTGATCTCTATATATCATTTGATAAACATGAAGCATTTTTCTTGTTTTCCTAACTGATCCAATACCTTTTGGAGACCATCAATCTCTCCAAAACTGTAAGTTAGAACAGGAAGAACAAATTGGTTTGCAGCTTGGGCTTTGTTCCTAGATGTTAGAGCTGTTCCCAGTATTAGTTTTAGTCTTCTAAAATATTCCTTATTGAGTTTTGTTCACATTTGTTCGTGTTTTATTGTTGCTCTTTCATTGATTCCCAAATATTTATTCATTCCCTCCTGCTCAAGTTCCTTTATATCACATTCTTGTCCCAGACTGACATTTCTTGGTGCTGCAGCTGTCCTGCTTTAAATGTTGCTTTTGCACATTTATCAAGACCGAATGACATTCCTACATCATCTGAGAAAGTTTTAGCCACTTGCAGTTGTGCTTTCAACTGTCCATCGGATGAACTATACAGTTTTAAGTTATCCACAAAAATAAGATGAGGAGTCTTTACACTTGGCTGTTACCTGGAAGCCAAACTAACCATGACCTAATCTGTTAAGTAGACAGCGTAATGGGTTAAGGACAAGACAAAAGACCAGTGGTAACAAAAAGATACACTGGAAATCCACCTTTGAATTTTTATCCCTAGGATAATAATTTGTCCTTTATCATGGCTTAGCTGGAAAGTAGCTTGCCACTGTTTCATGGTAACTGTAATGTAATTGATCAATGTAGGGTGTATTGTGTACATCTGTAAGCACACCTTTACCCATGAATGTGAGATGCTGTCAAATGTTTTTTGTAATCTATCCATGCCACACTTGGATTGTTCCCCTTTTTACAATTCCCCACTACAACTTAATTTAGCAACAAATGATCCTTTGCTCTATATTACTTTTGTTACTCTTTTGTTCTATTGCCATGATTGAGTTTTCTTCTAAATGACTACAAATTCTGTCAGCATCAATTCCAGTATATAGTTTGTACATCATTGGAAAGCAAGTTATTGGTCTAGAGTTTTTAAGACAGCTTGCAGGTTCACACTTAAAAGAAAATACTTTTCTGTTACCCAGGTTGGTGTCTGTTCAGGATAAGTATACAAGTACTTCTTACCCAGCGCTACATCTTTGTGTAAAGATGTTAATACTTTTAGCCAGAAGTTATGCATCACATGTGGGCCTCGAGTTTTCCCATTAGGAGCTTTTCTTAATTTTGTTTCAATTTCTCTGGCCATTACTTCATCCCATTTCACATCCACTATATTTGAACTTCTTACTATTTCTTTTACTTCTTCGATCCATTCAGTATCTTTGTTCTGTTCCACAGGGTCTTCATAGATATTTCTCAAAAATCTATTTCTTCTTTTTTGGCAGTATTTCTATTCCTTTTGCTTTGTTTCCCAATTCTCTATAAAACTTTTTGGGTTATCAATGAATTGCACATTTTGTACTTTCCTTTTATATTTATCTGCACATCTTCTAAGTTTTTCTGCCTGAGCAGATGTCTTTAGTGTATTACTTGCAACAGTGTACTGTAGATCCTGGTCTGCTCTGATACTGTGTATTACTTTTATCACATCTATCTTTTTAAGCATTTTTGTTGATTTGTTCCCTCTTCTATAATCTTCTAACAGTGATATTTCTTGTCTTAATTGCTTTATAGGTTTCACTATTTGATGCTTCCATGATGGCATTTGATTTTCTTTCCTTCCTTTTCCTTATTGCTCTTTTTGCCTTAAGACTTTACATGTTATTAATTTAGCTGCACAGTAACATCATATGAATTTTTGTTAATAGTCTTGATACTGTATTCATCTGTCTTATCAGACTTCTAATTTTTTCGGGTCTTATTTACATTCTGTAATCTATTTCTTTCGTCGATCATAATATGGTTATCCATCTCTATTAATTCAAGCAACCTTTCCCTTAGCTCATTTTCTTCTAAGCTGAGGGCACTTTCTTTGCTCTGTTTCATATGGCCATTCTATAGAAAGTTCCAGAACATCTTCCTCTTACATATTTCTTTTCAGCTGCATTCTGTGCCATCCTTTGTTGCTTCATATGGGAACCCACTGGCCTATCGTACCACAACATTCACTGTGTCAGAGTTGTCACTGTTTCCTGCTCCTTTCCTTGCTGTGCATTTCCAGATGAACTTTTGTACAAGTCTCCTACTGATGGCTCCAGGGCATCTTCATCGGGCAAGTGATCGTATGCTTCCCATTCCACCTGTTTCTTCTTAATTTGGGGAGTCATTGTTCCATTATGCTGTGACATTACCAGAGATGGATTTTCTATACTAAATACTTCACTTCACAGATAATCCATAACTCCAGTTTCTATTTCTTTAACGTCTCCATTACTAATCCTCTTTTCTAATTTCCCCCTTTTTTTCTTATTTTTTGTATTGTGAAATTTTCTATATCCAGTTGCCTTTGCCTGTATTTCTCTTCAAATATCTTTGTGCTGCTGCTTTTTTGTATTGATTAGTTTGGCTTCCTCCGTTGCATAAATACTGCACCATATTAAATCTCTTTCTCTTTCACATGGCCATATTTCTTCTTCAGATGTCTCCTGCTCCACCTGTTTCTCCTTAACTTGGGGACTCACTGTTTCATCATGCTGTGAAACAACCTGTGTTACATTTTCTACACTAAATCCTTTACTTGACAGATATTCCATAACATATTCCATAACTTCATTTTCTATCTGTTTAACTTAAATCTTACTAAACTTCTGTCCTGCGTTCCCCTTTGTGAAACGATTTTTGTGTTATAAAATTTTCCATACCTGGGTACCTTTACCTGTATTTCTCTCAAAATATTTTTCGTACTGATTAGTTTTGGCTTTCTGCTTTGCATAAACATTACACCATATCAAATTATCTTTTTCATCACAAATTTAGCCACCTAACTCTTAACCGCAACCACTGCAAAGTACTGCTTCCATTACATGGTTTCACTTTCTTCAGTTCAAAATTCATGTGGTTACTCAGCATCCACAACTACTTTCTGCCCAGCATTAAGCTAACTGAAATTGAAGCATATATTTTTGAAAATCTGTAAGTCTACCAATTAGAAAGTAGGCAAATCACTACAACAGACATTTTCATTGCATGTTCTTTTTTCTTAAACTGGCACAGAGATGAAGCTCCCATTTTTAGGCATGACCTTATGATAGGGAACATTTCAGGAAGAGAAATATATATATTTTTTCTTTATTTATTTGTCAATCAAGTAAATAAACTGATTCTTCGTAGACACAAAGTGAAGGACAAGTACAGCATACAGATGGATAACACAGTGCAACAGTACCCAGCCTGTTTATGGTATGTGACTGCAGCACACAGGAACATCTATTCAAAGTGAAAACATACAACACTTCACAAAGACATTGACAAGAAGTCAGGATTGAAGGCTAGACCCTGGAATGGTGAGATAGAGATCTTTCTACTACACGACTATGGACTGTAATGCTATTCTTGCAGGGATATTCAACTGGCAGCTCTGGGCTAGTTAATTTCAGCTTCCATCTATGTACTGTAAAGTGCACACTAATTCCCAAACAGAAGTACAATAATCAGAAAGAAGTGAAATAAAAACTATACCAACCATTCTGGTTCACCTCAAAGCTGGTTCTGATTACTTACCATGTTCTGTTACTGCAGAAGGAGGAGTATTTAACATGACTTGAGCTATGTCAATAAAGGCCTGAAATAATTCTCCTCGTCCCAGCAAATAGAAATCTTTAATTATCTAGTAAAGAAAAGAAGAAAGCATTGTTTTATTACTAATATTCATCTTATTTAAAAACTCTACTCATACATGGGACGTTCCAAGTAAAATTCTCAATACTCCCATCTTGACTGACAAATGGCACAGCCCCTGCTTTAAATATTCAGAGTACTCTCATTTCTACACAGGGAGAAAAATTCTATTAGTTAATGTCATTCAAAATATAATTTTTATCAACAGCTACTACTCAACAGTATTCCCACAACAGAGAGAAACAGAAATAGAGTGAGCCAAATGAAGTGTTTAGTTACAGTGGAAAAACATGTGCCATCAATGCACTAAATGTGTGTCAGGGTTCATTTCGCTGAAGGGTAGAGTGGGGTATTAAGGGAACAGGTAAGAAAAACTGTAACAGTTTGCTGTCATTGCAAGCTGATACACCTATTGATGCAGCCTTAAATGAAAATTATATTGTTCTGTTTCTACTAACTACTCTAATTCCTTTCCAGCTAACATTGGCATTCCCCATGTGAAAAGAGCATCTAATCTCCAAGTGTTAAGAGACCTTGCTTCTGAACACTGGTGGAACCCAAATTTGTCACTGTCTAATCCTACAATGAAGAAAATATCAAAGAGTTCAGTTTAAGGAAAAAATCCTCCTCATTTACATATTTTCTTTCTCACCCAGATCAGCATTCCATGTACAATAAACACTGCAGTGCTCAAACTCTAGGATCATTTTTCCTGGTTCTGGTGCTAGCAATTTCTCAATATGATTTTATCTGTTACAAAATCTGCTCTCTACAATTTTTGGGTATGTGGCAAAAAACTAAAGCAACAAAAACATATGTAGTCAATGGATGCACGTTACAACACTGATATTGCATAACTTGGAAAAAATATTCTCACTGAAATTGCAAGCATGTTTTAAAGAAAAATAAATAAATAAAATAAACTGTAATTTTCAGTGCCCTTAACTGAATTGCTTCATACCACCCAAACCCATATACAATGACAATGGCAGGTGTCAGTACCACAGTGTCATCTTCTCTAATTATGGACAATGGTGGGCACCCCAACATGCAGTCTGTCAAACTAAAGAAGCATCACTGAACATTAAAATATCACACACATCAGCCTGCACTGGTGGCATACAGGGATAAATTCCTTATTATGGCCAAGGTGATCACAGCTCGATTAATTGCTAAGGCGCTCGATAGCGAAGGCAGGGAGGATTGGTGTTGCCCATACTGCAGAGGTAGGGATCGTGCTGGGTGGAAAGCCCAATGCCCTTTGGTAGGGGCCAGAGTACTCAGTGAAACAAGACTGTCAGGCTAAGAATTTGGGAGGCATAGGAGGCAGGTCACTCCAACAGCCCGGGCTGGTGCACCCTCAGGTCACTTCTCATCGCCTGCACAGCTGAACAGCTGATGTTAGTACACTGGGAGGGGCAACAAGGCTGCAGACAAGACATCATACAATCAGTTTAAAACAGTTAAAGATTCAGTCTTTTTAATTCATTTATTTTTGCATAACCACATTTCGCATGTCTAATCCAAAGGGAATAATACTTTACAGTTCTCCCATTTATTTACTAATTTCATATTGCTGCTCATCTTTCTAATCATCCTAATCTTATAAATTCCAGCCTCTGGTTCACATCCAAGGTACTCCTGATTTTTCTAGTCATCTCCTGGACCTTTTTCTCCTGTCACTTAAGCATTTACCTTTGGAAAAAACTGAAACGGTTTCACTGGCAAAGTCTCTCTATGAGCTGTGTTACTGTCAAAAAACTGAGAGAGAGTCCTCTTCTGTTTGCTGGCTCACTCATTGTTGGCTAAACATTTATTTTATCCTTCAGTCTTCTCTGCATCCAAAAATTGTCTTTGATCTTCCAGGCAAATATATTCTGGAGACAACTGGATATAACAACTTGAATTGCACAAGTCTCTTTACATCCCCTGACTGGCAAGGCAAACTGGCTTCTCTTCTGCCTATTGTCCAGCAAATAATTTTCCAAAAACACTCTGGTGCCCCCAGTTGTTAATATTTTTCACTTTTGTCACAATTTTATCAGGAGCAGTTCATTCTCCTGGTATGATGGCAGTTTACTAATATAGGTATTTTCTGCTTTCTCATGGACATATAATGCAACCTCTCAATTGACACATCCTACAGTGGAACACCAGTCCATTGCTTATTTGTACTTTCATAAAATTAATACAGCCTATTCTTCCAGTGTCTCCAGTATAACAAAAAAAAAACTCAGTTTTTTTTCTGTGCTCTCTGTCTTCTAACTCTATTTTTTTGTTTTTTGAAACTGTTCTTCAGAATCCTCATGTTCAGACAACCTTTCATTCATTTCATCTTCTGTTTGCTGCAGTTTTATTAGCTTCTCTAAATATCTACTTAAAGTTTCTTCTACTGTTTCCAGCCTTTTGTAATTTGACTTTATATCGTCCTTCAGTATCTCACTTATTTTAAACATTTCTGAGTGCATTTCATTTATTTTTCTTCTAAGTTATTGGAAGCCATTTCTTGTAGTAAAGCTATAACCTTACTGCTTTTTGCTGAAGACCTGCAAGATTCTTCCTAGACATAAATTTTCCTTCTCCTTTTGCAGGCTAATTTTCTCTTGCTGTCCCCAATTTTTTATTTTTTTTATTGGCAACCAGGTAGCATAACTGCAATAAAATAATTAAAATTTACCCAAATTAATAACATTTACTGGCTTTTAACAGTTTCTCGTTTTTTTACATAGGGAGAGCTCTAATCAACCTGTTGCCCAGTGTGCAGCTATCCTGAAACACCCCTAATGCAACATCATTAAACCGAATAAACTAAAACGGACTGAGACTTCACTCTAAGCACATACCACTTTTAAGAAAAAAATGATGTTTCCCTCAAAATGCAATGACAAATAAAGGAATACAAAGTAAATTTTGTAATGAAAACATTTACATATTGTGTTCATCAACTGCCCATTAAAAGTACAGAAGAAAAGATTTATCCTAAGAAAAGATAATTTTTTGGAACTATGTAAAGAACCAACTTTCCTCTAAGCACCTAATACAGGAACTAGATTTCTTGGCCTTGCCTTTCTCATGCATAAATTACCTAGCAGTGAACTAAAACACAGCCAAACAACCAGGAGAGGGGGGCTATTACTTAGTAAAATCGGGCTAAGGAAATGCTCCTTTACCAGTGTTGTAAACCAAATAATAAAGGCTTAAATTGAAGATATAAATGGCTGAGGTTATATATGACCAAACTCCTTGTAAACTGTGTGACTCTGCTCAACAGTAAGACATATTCCAAGTCTGCAAATTCTGAATACCTAGTACTTAGCAAAATCTTATCGAAGAACCACACACACACACACACACACACACACACACACACACACACACACACACACACACACACACACTTAAAGGGCCTATAAATAAAAAAAAATAAATACTTATAATGAAGAAATGAAAGACTGAAGTACCTTTTGTCCTAGACAGAAATACTCTATAATGATTTTTTTCTTGCCTAGTTCAGGTGCCTCCTGTTCCCCTTCTGCAACTACTAATAGATTCATCTCTCAATATTCTTCTGCTTATTCAGGGATACTTTGCCTAAATCCACCTTCTTTACTTGCAGAAAGTTTTAATGTGCCACTCTTATTTTCTCCATTCACAAGTTAACTTGTAATCAGTTTAAGTCCTTCCCTAACAGAGCCTGAGACACTGTTCTTATGTCGGAAGTGCCTACACATTGCTACTTCCTTCTGCTGTACCTGATAGTCTTCTCTGTCCATCTCGTCTTGTGATTACCTACACTTCCTGAATGATATCTTCTTATTAAACTTCCCTATCACTTCTCTGAGAACCAGGCTGGCTTTTTTTCACTATTATGCTCTCTAATTTGCTTCAGATTTGTTTCCTATTGTTCTTCCATAACTCCCTCTAGACATCTTAATGCTTTATTTTTTCTGAAACAATCCCAGTTTAGGAAAAATGGGCCACCTGAATCTTAATGCTCGTGAGTTAGTATGTCTTCGTTCTGCAGCTGTATTTAATGTGAAGTACAATACCAACTTCTGTATCAGATTTTTTTCACCACCTTCATTCTTTGGCTGAAAGGACATTAATAATACCTATTATCTGATTGCCTGATGTATGTTCCACAGAAGGTAAAGTATGCATCAGCCTGGAATGCATCCGTGCACTACAGGTGCACCAGCTAGCATCTGACATATTCAAGTCAATATCCCACATTTTTAAAATTCCCTTTTCTTTACTCATTTTATTTTTCCATTAAAGTGTGCAAAGTAGTCTGTCTGTGAGTTGTGCTACTGACATATTTTACGTTAAAACTCCTTACCCTATCCACAAGTCAGTTTTACTCTGATTATCCATCCTAGTATAATAAAGCAACAGGCGAGATAAAAATGCTCACTAAAGCAAAAAGACAGAAAAAGGCTCACCTTCAGCTGGCCAAGCAAATCAGATTCTTCAACCATTAGCTTCCAAAGGTGCTACATGAAGATAAAAAAGAAAAAAAAATATTAAAAACTGTCCAGAGTCAAAGGCATGCACACAGAGATGCGCACACACACACACACACACACTTATGACTATGTTGTTTTATTTAGTAGCATGATGTTAAATGCCTAGATAACCCATACTGCTCAGCCCATAACACACACAGCAAAGCTGATCCATAATAAATGACCAAATTTCTTTAAAACTGTATCAAGTTATTTTTCACATTTGCTTATCATGTTACAGTGGTTCAAAATAAACATTTTTCAAATACTCTGCAAAATGGGTTTATATACACTCTCAATAAGCAATTAATAATGAGTGCCATTACTTTAATACTACAAGTGAGGGACATTAAACAAAAGCTATTATTTTACCTTGAGCATCTCATGATTTTGAAAGACTTACGGGCAACACACCTTACCAAGTAGATGTAAAGTAAAAGAACTTGCTTCAATAATCAACGTATTAAAAACATCCTTGACTCAAAACATCTAAAATAAACTTGCTGAGTGGAAAAATACCAAGATAGTGGACATAACAGATAGATTTATCAAAGCAGCAAGATACAGCTGTTTATATCAGCAGTCACACTAGTGGAGTACAGCTACACAGTACAGACAGTATCGCCACCAGTGGGCTTTATGAAGTATATATGGAAGATGCTTCCTCACAGCGGGAAGTCTGGACAACAGTGCAAGAGCTGCAGGACTTTGGATAGCTCATTCCCACAATCCCCAGAATAAAAATATCCTCACTGAAAAGTTTGCCTCGTGGTGTCTGTAGAGGATGTGGACAACATGCAGTGGGTGCTGATGGCTGTAGGAAGTCAATTACAGGAGGCTGACGTCTCGACAGAGCTTCCTCTAAAGTATAATAAAATGGCCTCTTACAGGGAGCTGATGCAGCTGTTTTCATTCCACACTGACTGACGTGTGTTGGGCAAGCCTGACGTTACTAACACGAGCGTCAAAAGTGCTCACTATTCTTTGTATCACCTAACAGCTCACAGATTATTTTCATTGAATGTGCATTTTTTTGAACTAAAGGGACAAAGGTGAAAAGCTGCCATCACTTATACAATGAAACTTGTTCCTACAAATGGTGAAGTGAAAAGAAATGTTTTCTGGCTGCCTACAGATCTTTATGCTCCTGATTAGATTATTTTCCTTTAGTAAAGAGTTTCATATTGAATGCAAACTATGCGTTATACAGTAGGATACATTTTGCATACAAAATCTTAACTGAAATTTTTAAATTTTCAGATACAAAATTTTTATGTTTATTTTAACTTTGATGGAAACTTGTATTTTACTTTACAAGTATGATCTGCTTCTGAGCAAATACTAATGCTGCTCACAGTGACATGAACATCATCTTGGATGTGTTATCCTCGAAGATCCAGTCCATTTTTTCATGACTGAATCATTTAGATCAGACTCAACGTGAACTACGTGAGTCTCTCATGCTTCCTCATCTTTCTGTCAATGCTAACAGTGAGGATAACTACCGTTTGAATAAACAGCTCACTCAGTCTCCGGTTAGTCGTGGCAACCAGGAGAGCCTTACAGCTACAACAGAAGGTTGGACCAGCTTAAAACTTTTGCGGCCGTTATTGGAAGCACTTCTAGTGCTAGTCCAGTACCGAATGGTAATCTGCAAGGGCTGAGCACCACAATGGGCTTATCTCAACCAAAATCAGTCACAATTACGACCTGACAGCTCATTACACAATGGGTTTGGAGTTACCTCCGGGCTTATTGGTTTATCCTCACTGACAACCTGGCTTGCAGGTGGTTTTTCGTTGTCTAGTGGAGCACAGGTGGGCGGTGAAGGTGGACCGGCTGGAGGTAATAGTTCATCTTCAAATTTAGTTACCAAGCTTAAAGGTTTGGACACAAACCTTGTTAAAATTAAGAAATTGCAGTTAGAAATTTCTTACTTTCGTGAATGTCTTGCACAGAAGATGGTACCTAAAGGCTTACACCACCACCAGTACCCTACGGGTCTAGAACCGGACTCTACCTTTCATAGAGACTTGTTAGCTTTGTTTGATAGGCAAGGCTTTGAAATTCTGGAACTTATGGTCAAACACTATAATATCTGGGTTGAGAGTTTAACTAAAGTGGTCACGGATTTGGATTCCAGCGTCAAAACTGATATAGAGTTTTTATGCTATAAATTTGAATATAGCGGAATTTTCTCTAGCATAGATCAATGCATGCTCAAACTTAGAGCTAATAAATTAAAAAAGCTCCAGTGTGAGCGTTTAGCATACCATCAAAGTATAGCTTATCCTGTACCTTCAGTAGCTCAAGTCTGGCAACAAGTTAATTATGAAATCAGACACCCATCTGAGGGAGCCAGGCTCAACCCTAATAATCATAATAATTCCAGTAATTTTAATCATCTTGAACAGGCTTCTTATAATAATGTCCATGATGAACTTGATTCTTTGGACACTGATGAAGCTACGGCGGAGGTCCATAGGAGTGAAAGGTTATAAAATGCCTCTCGAGATCGGAATAATACCTCCCATGCCAATCAAAATTTTCAGTAGGCCCATCCTTCAGAGGCCAAACCGAAACAGATAAATATATACCAGAACACTAACAAGAGCAACCACAAATTCAACAAGCGGAAGAGATAGTAGGTACTGCTCTCAGTTTTCAAGGCCCAGAGATCATCACAAATAAAGCAGGGGACTTTAATATAATTACTCCACCTTCAAGATTGCTCCTGATATTGTGGAGTTCCTTGCCAAAGGACATACTTTTGTTCCCTCCCAACACCTGAACTTGGTTAAAACCATTCTTGACATTAAGACTTTCACTCGGAAACTGAATTTCAATTTGATGATGGGGGAATGTTATGAATGATGGGGTTAATCGTTTTTATATACCGAGTACTTTCAACCTCCCATTACATCCTGTACTCAAGTGTTTGAACACACTTGTGAATTAGATGTTAGACATATCATTAAGGATGGGTGTAAGGGGAAGCACAAATATAACATGAGTAAATATGAGCGGGAGTACCTCAACTTTATTAAGACACAAGACATTTGTGTCTGTAAGCCAGATAAAGGAGGGAGATTAGTCATCTTGGATAACTCAGACTATGCAGAACGGATGAGAATGGTACTGGACACCACTGCTTACCAAATGAGTTCACGTACAGAGGTTAACAAAGCTTATAAACAGATTAAAAATGTAATTAATGATTTATTCAAAGAAGGGAGGATTGAGCAAAACATCTACAATTACATGTTGTTGTCATACCCTAGGTTCCCATATTTCTTTGGAATTCCCAAAATCCATAAAAGTTTGGTGGATTCACCTAAGAAACCTTTAGTAGATGGTCGTAACTCACCTACCTATCCATGTGCAAAATTTGTTGATTCAATATTGAAGAAATATTTGGAACCTGAAGACCAAGTGTGTAAGGATTCTTGGTCATTTTGGAGCAAAATTGACAGCCTACAATTCAATGAGGACTGTAACTTCCTAACGGTGGATGTGAAAAATCTTTATACCTGTACTCCACATATGTTAGGTATTGAGTGGATTGGCTTCATGTTAAGGAAAAATGGAGCATCAGTGACAGAAATTTCTCTAGTAATAGAATTACTAGATATCATTTTGCCTAACAATTATTTTATGTTCGGTAATGATTTTTATTTGCAAAAAGTGGGGGTAGCTATGGGCTCCCCATGTGGAGCTAGTATAGCGAATTTAGTTATGGCATATTGGGAGACAGAATTCGTGTTTACAAATGAAGACCTGAGTAACTCCCTAGTATTCTACACACATTACATAGATGACATTTTTATTTTATTAAAAGGTGACATCAATGTCAGTACCAACTTAGTAAACTACTTCAATCAGTCAACCCAGTATTTGCAATTTATATCCACCTTCAAAACTGAGGAGATAGTTTATTTGGATGTTTCGCTAACAAAGAATAGGGTGCAGCAATGTTTTATAGCAAATATCCATAGGAAGAGCTCATATTCTAATGCCTTTCTGCACTTCTGAAGTTGTCACCCTCACCATCAGAAACGGTCAGTTATCAAAGACCAGTTGGTGAGTGCTGCATGAATAGTAAGTCAGGACAATGAGTTTGTGGATGAATGTTATTTATTAAAAAACACGTTCTTGAGCAGTGACTATCCTGAAGCCCTATTAGATTCCTTGATAGAAGCGATTAAATCCAAGAGGTGTAACAATGTTTACAGTCCTATTTTAGTTGTTAAGCAAGTAGGTATGGCTCAATTGAGTGTTTCCAATGATGTTAACCAAGTGGTCATGGACAGCCTTGGAGAACAGAGTGTAAGAGGCAAAGTTGATTTTCACCCGAGTTTCATCACCACATTTAATGTGGACAGTCAACTAATTATTAAGATCATCCAGAAAAATTGGGAATTATTTAGAATTAACCCGTTATTTAGTAAGTTAAGAAAGCACCCCAAAGTGATATTCAGAAGAGGTAAAAATCTGAAGAATATGTTGGAACAACAACATAGGAGTGTCCCTAAAATTACAGGTATGGGCAAGTGTGAATCCTGTAATTTTTGTAAACATGTTGATGTTGCGAATTATTTCCACATCAACAATATTCAGTACAAACTGAAACAAAGATTTAATTGCAATTCCAATAATGTGGTTTACTTAGCTAGGTACCAATGTTTCCCTGCTTTTTATATCGGTAAAACGGAGTGTAGACTCCATGACCGAGTTTATGAACATCAATATGCAATTTCCAAAGGGAAAATTGAAAATGCACTGGCAAAACACATTCTGGCTTATAAGGAACATAAATTTAAATGTATGATCATAGACCAAGTACCTTATCACATCAGGGGTGGCCACTTACCTTTACAATTAGAAGAATTAGAACTGTTTTGGCAAATCAACTTAAATGCCTATAATTTTCCAGGCCTAAATGAAACTTGCTCTATTAGTTGTATTTTGAAATTGAAAAGTTTACAAAGATGAGAGGGCCTATTAAATGGCTATTTTAATTATACTTGTAACCAGTTTAGTTGAGGTTACCTCTTGCATTTTGTATATATATTTCTTATAGTGCTGTTTAATAAGTAGTTTTAAGAAAAACTGTATTTAGTTAAGTGTCATGGGCTGTAGGAGTTAACTACTGTCTACTCTTACTTTTAATGTATAGAACAGCTTTTTCACTTTAGTATTTAGTTATCATGTTTTTAAGAGGGAGTGTGTTTTTAAATACATTTGTTTCTTTGTGTGTCCTGATTGGCTCAATTAACTACATGGCATTATCTTAGCTTCTTTTTATTTAGATATTTTGCATCTGTTGCAATTATCTGATGAAGTTTGCTTTGCAAGCAAACAAAAAGCGCTTCATTTAATAAAACAGCAGTTTTGTACTCAGTTTAGCTTTGCCATTCCTGTCTCGTTTCCTCAATTATCTGCTTCTATATTATTAACAAAGGCCACCTTACATATGCCCTTTTTGTTGATTTTAACAAAACCTTTGATTCATTTAACCATAAACTGCTACTTAACATCCTGGAATACTCTAGCTTTGGACATTCTACTTTAGAATGTTTCCTGTGGTACCTCTCATATAAAACAACTTCTTCTTTTGGCTTTTCCCAGTTAGAGGTCGCCACAGCGGATCACCTTATCTGCTCATGATTGGCAGTGGAGTTTTACGGCGTTGAGTTACCAGCCCGGCACCCAACCTTCCGCAGAAGGCACACACACGCACTCATGCCTAGGGCCAATTAAGAGTGTCCAATCCACCTACAGCATGTCTTTGGGATGTGGGAGGAAACTGGAATACCTGGAGAAAACCCACGTGACCACAGGGAGGACAGGCAGACTCCACACAGAAGGCACCCCAGTCAAGGATCGAACCGGAGAACCTCTTGCTGTGAGGCAGCAATGCTAACCACTGCAGCACCGTGGCTGCCCCATCTCTCATTTAAAACATGTTCTGTAAATATACCTCCAGCCTTTCATTCCCACAAAAAAAATCACTACTGATGACCTCAGAGACTTGATCTTAGCCCCTACAATCTAGCATTTTCATTAATTCTTCATCTATTGACTTAAAATTGTCAAATCTAATTACTTAGATAACACATTGTATTATGAAACTACAACATTATATAAACTTCAACATTTTCTGCATCTCTGTTTACTAAGTATACAAAAAAGAAATGTTTTTCTTTGCTCATTAAAATCTAAAACATTTTCTACCTCTCTCCCTCTCTCTCTTTACCCCATTATCCCACAATAATAGACTTACAGAGCAATTTGTTTCTCCTTAAAATAGCTTGGTGTCACTGAGGACCCACAATTAAGTAGGTCACTGCTAAAAAACAAAATTATCTGTAAATTGTTTGGATGCTGACAAATCTCGCACTTGTTTACTCCAGTATAAGGTAGCACTACAGACAGAAGCACCATATAACAATAAATAGAATATGTATGAAAACATTTCCATGACCTACAAATTCTCTCTAAAAAAATTCTGCCTCATCCACCTACTCTCAACCAAAATGGAATAACACTGGATCTTTCTTAATAGAGCCAACTGTCTCACTTATCAGAACGTGCTGATCTACTCTGCTTCAGTTGCAAAAAAAAAAGGGTGTAGTGACAGTACTCCACCGTTAAACCACAGATCAACTCTAAAAATACCCCTATCAACTTTGATCCCAGGCCAACATCCTGGACTTACTATGCCTGGTAACGTCCTCATATCTACCACCCATGCACCCTCAGCTGTTGCACCAACAGTATGGGACTTGCTTCCAAGTGAAATTCACAGCTTTCCTATCTATAACAAATACCAAGAGAAACTATTAGCTTCCTAGAAGAGAGAGGCTTACAACTGCTCTATACATTTGCAAATAACTAATTAACACTCCCTCTACCACTTACTTTTTGTTTTGCTAGGCCCTTTCTACTTCATTCTTGCTGACACTTGGTATGAACACTGAATACTGTCAAATGCAACATCTTCTGTAACTCTGCATTTTACAAAGAAGAACCTTTAATTCCAAATCTGTGTGTGTGTGTGTGTGTGTATATATATATATATATATATATATATATATATGTGTGTGTGTGTGTGTGTGTGTGTGTGTGTGTATACTGTGCATGCTTTTGAATTTTTGTCATATCATTCCATTTGTAAGAGAAAGTAATTTCCTACAGTAAACATATGTATATACGGTACGTGTTTTCAACATTTGAATGTTTTGATACTGAACTGTCATACTTCGTTACAAATTTTGCAACTGTTCTCTGTTCAACTATTCTGAAATGTAAGTCTACATTCTTTCTTAAACCTACTGCAAGTCTTAAACTGTGGACAAAATAGGTCTATTTTGAATCAATTCACTAACCTAATCAACAACATAAATTCAGATTATTTTATCTACATACTGAAATGTATTTTACTTAATAAATACTTTACATGTTTTTTCTAACTTATTTGCTTAATTAAATTTCATCTGTTCTATAAAGTGCTTTGTGATAAAGCACTGAGCTGAGTACAACCCCTTCTTTCAATGCCATGTGCTCATTTCCTGAACAGGAAATAATTGAGGAAGCAGGAATGAAGACAGTCAGTATCAACCAGGGTTGCCATATTTCTGAAGGGCCAAGGTAGGGCTGGAAAAAAAAAAAAAAGGTCTTTCACGCTAAGTGAAGACAAAAAGAAAACTGTTCCGCATTGAACAGAAGTGGCTTCGCTTTGTGGTTTATGACTGGCCCGTATGCCAGTATACAAGCCAATCAAAAATCAGAAAGTGGAGTCTGTTTCACCAGGATTTTCAAAAGGCAGTGTGGGACTCGGAACTGGGCTGGGACAGTCCCTCTCAAATACATCTGGCAACCCTAGGTATCAACCCTTATATGGCAGAAGGTAGTCTCTATCTGATGGAGAACTAGATGGAACACTGGAAGATTTTGAACTTTCTTCTGTGGTCTGTTTCAGCCTTGCATTAATGGTTGATGTGTGTGTGTTGGTGTGTGTGTGTTGGTGTGTGTGTGCTGGTGTGTGTGTGCTGGTGTGTGTGTGCTGGTGAGTGTGTGTGTTGGTGAGTGTGTGTGTTGGTGAGTGTGTGTGTTGGTGTGTGTGTGTTTGTGTGTGTGTGTTTGTGTGTGTTGTGTGTGTGTGTGTGTGTGTGTGTCGTGTGTGTGTGTGTGTGTGTGTGTGTGTGTGTGTGTGTGTGTGTGTGTGTTTTGGTGTGTGTGTGTGTGTGTTTTGGTGTATGTGTGTGTGTGTGTGTGTGTGTGTGTGTGTGCGTGTGTTGCAATGCATTTAAGATGCTGCATGAAAAACAAAAATGTTAAAGAACTTACCATGATAGTAAATGATCAAGTACATCATTGTTACAGTAGTCCTTATAGGTTCATATTAGGCTATCTGCCCTAGGGCATTTATAAGCCTAGCCAGAGTGTGTTTGGCTTTCGCCACCCATTTTAAATGAATTTTGCTATGCCCTTTTTCGAGGTTAGTATACTGTGCCTCTGTCTAAGTGTGACACAGAAGTGATACCCGGGGTAAACCTACTATCTCCCAACCATTCATCAAGATTCGTCTTGGAGAGAGTCAATGAGGGACTCTGCCTAACCTGGACTGGGATTTTATTCCAGAGTGAAGGGAGCCTCTGGGTTATGAATCTGTCCCTCCAGCATGTCGTATTTACTTCAGTGCTGAGGTTCAAGTGTCTCGAGTGCGTAGCTCAATGGGATTTGGATTTTCTGAGGTGCAGCATGTCCATTAATTCCGGGTTGGACATGGCTTTATACGTCAGGCACAGATCGCCTCTGAGCAGGCAGTATGCCACTGAGTAGAGCTAGAGTTTCTTTAACCGGGTAGCATATGGCATCTGTTCGAGCCCTTTGATCCTCTTGGTGAGGTACTTTTGGGGTCTTTCCAGTTGCTGCAGGTGTCTTGTAAGGTACATCCCAAAAGGGGCACTGTACTCAATTATGGGCCTGATGAGGGATGAGTAAAGAGGCACGATGACCTCCCCTGATCTAGATGTGAATCCCTTCATGATTAGGTGGGCTATATAAAATGTTTTTCTAACCACTTTGGCCACGTGATTGTCAAATGAGAGATTGCTATCAACTTGGGTCCCCAGGTCCCTAATTACTTCTTCCGTACTTAATGGATTACCACCTATGTGGTAATTTGTGGGCACTTTGTTTTTGCCAAAGGGGATGACTATACACCTTTTGGCATTTAGCTTGAGGCCATGGCTCTGGCACCAGTTGTCTGTTTCTATGAGGCCCTTTTGGAGGATGCTTGTGTCAGCTGGAGAGCCGATTATGACGCCCATTTTGCAGTCATCTACGAACTTGGTCAGCCACAGTCCTTCCGTGTTAGCCTGTACCTCCGAGAAATATATACTGAACAAGAGAGGTCCCAGGACTGAGTCTTGTGGGACGCCACTTGTAACTGGTTTGGAGTCTGACATGGCTCCAGCAATTCTAACCATGTGGGTTCTGTTCTTGAGCCAGTTTGCAACCCATCTAGTGACATAGGGGTTTATATTTAAGCTGGTGAGCTTATCTATAATGCCCGAGTGGGGTATTGTATCGAAGGCTTTTGCAAGGTCCAGGTAGGCTGTGTTGACCACTTTCCCCTCGTCAATGGCCTTGGTGACTGTTTCAAAGAAATCAACCAGGTTTAAGAGGCAGGATCTGCCCTTAACAAAGCCGAACTGAGTAGGATCCAGTGTCTGTAGGTCCCCAATATCTTTATTTATGAGGTCCATGATGATCCTTTCCATAGCTTTGCAGACCAAGCTAGTCAGGCTTATGGGGCGATAGTTTCCAGGATCTGTTGAGGCACCACCTTTGTGGAGAGGGACCACTGTTGCTGTACGTCACTCTTTGGGTACATATCCTGTAGTAAGGCTGAGATTGAACAGTAGTTTTATGTTTGGGTTTAGTTCTTCTTGGAGTTCATGTAGGACGCAGCCCAAGACACCGTCTGGTCCCATTGATGCTGTGTTTTTTGCTTTGGAGAGGGTGGCTCTTACCTGAGCATCTGAGATGTCAGGGGGGCAGCACTCTGCTGGGATAGATATTTGCCCTTTAGGTGGGGAAGGCGGGGAGAAGCTTGCGCTGAACCTGTCAGCTAGGATGTTGGCAATGTCTGTGGGTTCGGTGCATTTTTTGTCATTTTGGACTAATTCTGAGCATATCTGGGAATTCCCACCCAGGTTCCTAACATAACTAAAGAAAGCCTTGTGATTATCCTTAGTGTCCTGTGCAATGTTTCTCTCGAAGCTGGCCTTAGACGATTTTATGAGTGCCCATAGTTTTTTGCTAATACTGATCAGAGATGCCTTCCCTTTTTGGGATTTTGCTCTATCATGTATTAGCTTACTCCTTCTATTATATAGTTTGTTTATGGCTGGGGTCCACCAGACAGGTCGCCAAACTTTGGAGGATTGGGTCTTGGTTTTATTTGGGATTGCATGATCCATGCATTCCTGAAGGTGTTCATAGAATGCGTTTACAAAGGATTCTGCGGTCTGGGCCGTATTTTCCACAGGCCCGGGGGCTTTGAAGGACTCCACCTCGGTTTTGAGGAGTGTGAAATTTGCTTTAGAGAAGTTTTACACTGTGGTTTTCTGGGCAGGGGCTGGGGTCGGGATGTGAATATCTAGTGAGATTAGTTTATGGTCTGATCTTACCAGTGAGGGATACACTTCTGGTCTGGAGCATAGAGTCCCCATGTTGGTGATGATCAGGTCCAGTATGTTTTCTCCTCTTGTGGGAGTGGCAACAAGTTGTTCCATAGCATTTGAGTTTATAAATTCTAGGAACCTTCGGGCTAGGGTGTTGGAGCTAGAGTAATGCTCCCAGTCTATGTTAGGGTAGTTGAAGTCACCCAATATAATGGTGTTTGGAGAGACCTTCATATTTTCCAGTGTTCTCAGGAAGGCCGAGTGGGGTTCCTGGGTTTGGGAGGCTGGTCTGTAGCAGGCTATAAACTGGAAGGCAGTTTTACCCACTGTTAGTTGCACATGGATAGTCTCTGATGCTTCGTGCTGTGCCACCAACCTGGAGGTGTGGTTATCTTTGACGAATTTTGATATTCCCCCTCCTTTTGTGGTTCGGTCCAAGTTTTGGGGCCGAAAAACATGGTATGAGGTATAACCTGGTAGTGCTGGGGTGCTCTCAGGAGCCTTGAACCAGGTTTCTGTTACTGCACAGATATCGATGTTCTCCATGCTAAGGAGAGTTTCAAGTGCGTGCATCTTGAGGTTTAGACTTCTGGTGCTGAGTAGCATTACTCTTAGTTTCTTAT
Organism: Protopterus annectens; assembly: GCF_019279795.1. Taxonomy (NCBI): domain Eukaryota; kingdom Metazoa; phylum Chordata; order Ceratodontiformes; family Protopteridae; genus Protopterus; species Protopterus annectens. The sequence continues at coordinate 967,284,202 of NC_056739.1, forward strand.
CCCTTGTGATACCTATGGAGGTGGGTTTGTCTTTTGAGCCTTGCCTAAAAAAGGCACTATGGGGGTGGCAAGAGCCTTTGCCAATATCCGAAAGCCCAGGGGTGACAGGTGCACGCCGTCCCTAGCGAAGCATCGTGGCTTGTCAAGCATGTCCATCCCAGGCAGACAGGCATTGGATCCCCTTTGAAAGACACCAATACTTAAGCCAATTGTTGAAACTGATCATCTTGTCTTCATATTGTGGCATCATTCTTGGTGAGGGTAAGATGCTACTCAAGGTCAGGGTCATACCGGCCTGGGCTACATGCTCAGAGAGCTCCTCTATGTCTCTTTTCATGTAGTCCAGGGAGGTACGTCTCAGGTCATTCACACCAGCATGGACAATGACTGAGTCATATTTGTACTTGCCTTGGAGTGACCTGAGTGCTTCTGTTATGTGGCGGATCCTAGCGCCCGACAGGCAGCTCAACGTGACCTTCTCCTTGTTCAGCCTGGTGAGCGGGACGTCAGTGTGCCTGACGATAGAGTCACCTATTACAAGTGTATCAGGTGTGTTGTTTAGCCTTAAGGGCTGTGACTGTTTGGCACACTGGCTTTGTGAGCTATGTGTTGCACGTGTTTTGTTTTGGGGTAGCGGTTGCTTGGGTGTCTGCTTTGGAGGTCTCTGATGCTTAGGCAGATTTTTATTTAGAGCCTCTGAGTATGTTTTTCTGTGTTTATGTGTTTGGTTTGCTGTTATGGTAGGTCTATGTGAGACTGGATTTGTAGTGAGTGTGGTTTCCTTCTCCTCCTGACTGGTTACGCCAATACTGAGTTGAGAGAGCTTAGCCTCCAGTTTGGCTATATGGTTGCATCTCTCACATGTGTTGGAATTTGTTGGGAGGAGGAGAGGGTTGTCTGTGTACATGAGGCAGTTGTAACATTGCCTCAAGATTCCCAGATTCACCAGCTGGACCGGAGAGGAGACTGACAACTGACTTTTGGACATGCTAGAATAGTATTGGGAATTCCTTTATAATTGAAAAAAGGGCCAATGGGGAACAAAGTACTCAAGGGGAGTTTGTGAGGGTGTAGTGCTTTTAGTTTTTAGTGCTGACTTATATAATTGCTTTAGTGAGCAAGTGCCAGGCTTTAGAGTGGGAAGAGGGTGTTTATTATGAGAACTAGATCAGTTCTAAGGGAAAAAGTGAAGAGCATTCTTTATGGAGCCGAGAATGGTTTAAACCCAATTAAGCGGTGCTGCCCGATGCTGCGCTATGCGCAAAATCACGCAAAGCCGCGCTAAAGTGGGTTTTATACAGGGGGACTTGAAAGAGCTAGAAATTGGCCCAAAACGGGCAATAGACTACCAGATTCTTGTGCTGGGAACACTCCTCCAGGGATAGATAGGCTGTACAGGAACTTCAGACGTAGAAGGCCTAACAGCCAGCCTGACTTCTGGAATTCAGCACCATTTCCCCAAAGGCCTGGTTGACATCAATCCTTTACACATTGATAGAGCATTGCTTGTACTAAGCTGACATCATCGTGTCACTTTAGAACTTTTTTGTCAGGGGAAAAAATCTCAGGATATCTACCCTACTATTCTAAAAGCAAGGTCTTACGAACATGTGTAGACCATCAGGATATTGACACTAAAAGAAAAAATGCAGTGTCTCAGTCACTTAGAAACTGTTTATTTGGAAACTGGTTTTACATCTTTCCTCTTTGCAAAGAATACAAATTAAACAGCTGCTTCCTACAGTCCAAGATTTGATCCCTTCCATCCACTAACTGCTTTATGTGCGACTCTGAGTAAGTCACAACCAGATATACTCCCAGGTCAAACCTGAACACAGGGCTGGCCTTTGGTCAACTGGTGCTCTAGGCAAAAGGGATCCAGTGCACCCTCCCCACACCACCCAGTGTCCCCATCCTGGTCACCTATGCCATCCAGATTACTTTTTATTTTCTTTTTCTCAGTTTGTCTTACTCTTCAGTTTTTCCTGTATTCATTTAACATGTTTTAAAGAAAGTATAGTACAAAAAATAAATAAATATTGGAAAAGTACACCTGCTAGAGTGGCTCCCTATGCAACCGTCTAGTTGGCCAATGCCGAAACCTGGCTATGGCTGAACAGGGATATTTGTGTTCAGCACACAGTTAAACAAATTAATAAATACATAAAATTAGCTGTTCTTAGGTTCTGATGTTTTAAATTTTATCTAGGTATCATTTCAACTGCCTCGGCATAAAAGCATGAAGAATTCTTTATCCCTTGTTTTAGGAGTTGTAGAAGAAAACACAAGTTTGTTTGTTTAGATAGTTTGGTTGAAGGAGAACTCGGACATTACTTTGACATAAATGTGGGTCTGGTTCTAAGACTGATCCTGTCCTTACAGAAGGCTAAAATACTTTTTCATAAGAAACCCTCATAGGAAGATGGCCAGGCCACTAACAACACAGTTTTCTGGGTTATGTATTGGGAGATTGGGCAATGAAGCAGCAGTCTCATAAAGGGGCATGTCACCTTTTCCAGGATACATGGGAACAATATATTTTCTGATTGGTAACACGTGTAGAACTCCCTAGAGAAAGTGCTTAACAGGCCAGAATGATGGCAGGAAAAATTATACAGAAATGCAGCTAAAAGAGGTAAGAGATGTACCTTTGCAGATGCATAAAACAAGCTTGAATTAAAAAGCCCACATGTCCTGAGTCAAGTCAATTTGCAAAGGTGGCACACAAGATTTCACCCAGGAAATCTGAAAGAGGAGAAAGAATCAATGCTGTTCAGGTCAAAAAGATATCACTGCGATTTAGATGCTTTCTGGGTTATTCTGAAGAAAAGGGAGAACAGATGGAATGCATACAGAAAGTGACACTCAGAACTGAGGATATACTGTCTTCATTTCATAAACCTGAAAATAAAAATCAGTTAAGCACTTTCATCCTTGACTATTTTAAGACTTCTTCAGACCCATTAAGTAAAATCCAAACATACCTTTTAAAAATCTCATGACACACCCCCCTTAACTTAATGACTTTGCAATGAAGAAACTTCCATTTATAGGAAACCTAAATACTGTAATTCATTTAAACACTTAAGCAGTCACTCTTTACATCAAAAGAAGGGAATACTGAAAAGCCACTTGGAGCCTTCTGCATGTTTTCGATTTTACAAGCTGATTTTTATTTACGAGCAGTTCCTACTATGTCTGCACATGGTTCTAAGGATTTAATGTTTGGAGACACCAATAACCTCAATTTATCCTCACTTGTTGGGAACATTAATTTGCTGGTGCAGCAACTAACACAAACCATGGTACACAATTCAGGTACTGGGTTGAACAACACAATCAATTCGAATGATCGGCAGAGAACAAACAGCAGAGTCTTGCATGCGAGTAATGGCAGAGATAACAGTTGACAGGAGCTAAACAGAACGAGTTCCCAAGTTGACTGATCTGAGGCCGCTAACATTACCAGATGGCTTGAAAATTATAGTGATGCAAACCATGTAAGTGTACATAATGGAGAATACTGCAAATGGATAATTACTTTTTGGATGAGAGCATTAGATGCCAGCATGTCCTGTTTTCTCTTCCACTGCTCTCGCACAAGGTGTGTCTGCCCCGCTCCGCTCCCCTCCCTACCCCCAAATCCCACCCACCCCAGGGGTCCTTAACTTATACCTCACTAGACACTCCCCCTAATCCTCCTAACCTATCTCCATCCATCATACTAGACCTCTCCCCACAACCTATACCTCTCTAGTCTTTTCCCTCCACTCCTTCACTAGACACTCCCCCTAATCCTCCTAACCTATCTCCATCCATCATTCTAGACCTCTCCCCTCAACTTATACCTCTCTAGTCTTTTCCCTCTACTCCTTCGTATCCACCCATCTCTGACCTCCATCTCTAAAACTATTTTATTCATATCTGCTTCAATTACTATTTAACCTTATCTCTAGCATCCTCCTCTTTTATAACTCTTTCGTACCCTGCCTTATTTTACATTTAATTTACTATCTAATTTTTACTTCTTATTTGACTACCTCTGACTATCTCCTATCTCAACCTATATATACTTATCTCCTTTTATCCCTACTACATAAATTTTTACTGTTCTACTTGTTCTTAACTGAGCATCTTTATCAAGTCACACTATCTTTTCAACTTTTCTCTACCATGTCACCAACTGTAAAAGCCTTTCTCTTTCATATCCTTCTCTTTACTACTGCTATAACCTCTCTTTCTTTATCTTACTATGTCACCTCTTTGGAAATTAACACTTTATATGAACAAAACCTTCATCTAAAACAAACTTTACCTTCCTCTTTCTTCAGCTCCCTTAATCATAGTAACATTACCTGTTCTTCCAACTATCTACTGCCAAAATACCATAGGGTATCTCACATGACTTACTATCTTAACAAAAAAATTCTTAATATTTCACTTAAAATTCTTAAATTACTATCTTTTTCTCATCACCAACTCCTCTTACATGGAGATGTTCATCCGAATCCCGGTCCCTCCACCATGAGTGATTATAACCCAAATATTAATTCTTCTCCACTTCTTTCATCATGTAGTAAAGCAGCCAACTCCCTTCTAATAGCTCACATTAACATCAGAAGTGTCAATAACAAAATTCACCACCTCCATGCTCTCCTTCACTTGCACTCATTTGATATATTATGTCTAACAGAATCATGGCTAAAACCCTCTACCCAAGACCAGGAAATTACCCCTCCTGGCTATAACATACTTAGATATGATCGCATGAAGAAGAAAGGTGGCGGTATAGCCATTATCTATAAATCTAACCTACAAATTACCCTCTTTAATGAACTTCCATTAACAGGCCACAAAGCTGAAATTTTATCAATCAAGCTACAGATAAACAACAACAAAGCAATCTATCTTATTTGTATGTACCTTCCCCCTGGTAATAATATTCCGATTCTAGAAAACTTACTTAGTTCCCTTTCAAACCAACTACCCCAAGAAGCCATAATACTTGGTGATTTCAACATAGACTGGAAAACCTGTGCAGCCCAGCAACCTACTAACCATATTAATCTCCATGGTTTCTCACAATTAATAACAACTCCAACTAGAATCCATAAACCAAATAAGAAAGAAACAATTTTGGACTGGATTCTTATTAATAACCCCCCTAGCAACTATACTCCAGGGACCCTTCCTGACAGTATTAGTGATCATATACTTACATATGTCATCAGACAAAAATTAAATATTCCAAATACTCATAAACTAAGAACATGTTGCTCAAAAAGATCTCTCAACCCTGATAACTTCCTTGCTGAATTACAGGCATGTGACTGGTCGCCTTTGACACACCTTGAACTTAATGAAGCTGTGACCTATTTTAACACTAACTTTCTGCAAATCCTTGATTATCATGCTCCATTTTGCTCTACCAGGATAAGAGCCAAGACTGCCCCTTGGCTAACTAAGCAAACAAAAGAAAAAATTATCCTTAGAAATAAAATTTGGGCTAGATGGAGAGCTACCAAATGTCCATCTCATCACCTCCTCTTCAAACAGTTAAGAAATACCACCAAGAAAGATACTCTCAGAGACAAAAGGGAATTTTATCTTCATCTACAAAATACTACTCAAAATATCCCTCAAAAATTCTGGTCAGGTGTTAATAAACTTCTTAAACCAGGACACTGTCCTACTCCTATCCCTTCAGGATTTAACTTCAACAGTACTACTCAGATCCCAAATGCCTTTAATAAGTACTTTACAGAAGCCATTCTAACCCTAGCCAACTCACTACCCACACCTACTGCATCCTCACAAGATATCTCTTCAGCCTCGTCTAACGCCTTTCAAATTCAACCTGTCTCATCATCTATTATTTATAAGCTTCTCATCAAACTCAAACCTTATACCCCATCTGCTGACCAACTCCCATCTGAATACTTACAAACTGCCGCAAAAGCTATTATCACCCAGTATCTATTCTGATTAATAGGACCATCTCTGAAAGAAAAATCCCTACCATTTGGAAAATATCTCATATAATTCCTCTACATAAAGGGGGCTCTTCTTCTGAGCTAACTATCGCCCTATTGCCTTACTGTCCCCATTAGCTAAGATAATGGAAAGATGCATACACAAACAATTTCTTAACTACCTTCTTCAAAACAAACTTCTAGCTGACTGTCAACATGGTTTCAGGCCTCACCATAGCACTACAACAATAATAATCATTTCTCATCTGCACTATTCATAGACCTATCAAAAGCTTTTGATATGGTTAACCATAATATACTTCTTGAAAAACTCAACCTCTTCTCTCTAAGCTCACATTCTTTACAGTGGTTTAGAAGCTATCTCGAAAACAGGCAACAAGCAGTGCTTTGGGAGTACAACCTATCATCCCTACTCCTAGTAAATGTAGGTGTTCCACAAGGATCAATCCTTGGACCCCTTCTTTGCTCATTATTTATTAATGACCTTTATTTGAATGTGCCACAAGCGACCTGCATCCAATATGCAGACGACTCGACTTTGATCTGCTCTGCTATAAATATTTCCTCCCTCCAATCCATCACCCAAACAGCTTTCCATAACGTTGAAAAGTGGTTTATGCAACACTGCCTCCTCCTTAACCCCCAAAAAACTAAGCTTCTTCTCTTTACTCCTACTAATAAATCTCCTACACCATTCTTCACTATCTCCTCAAATAATTCTACCTGTATTAACCTCGATACGACCACTCGACTATTAGGTATAACCATTGAAAACCATCTTAACTTTGATGACCAAATTAATGCTACTATTAAAGCTGTTAATAAAAAAATTGGGACACTCTACAGAATTAAACCCTTCCTTAACCCAGCAGCTAGAAAAACCATTGCACAGACCCACCTGCTTTCCACCCTTTTTTATGCTTCAGCTATATTTACTACCTTATCTAAAACCAACATTACCAAACTCTCTACCTGCTATAATAGTATAGCCAGATTCATTAATGCTACTCCCCTTAGAACTCACCACTGTCACAACCTCAAACAACTAAATTGGCTAGAGCTAAATAACCACTTACTCTACCAACAATTACGTGTCATTCATAAGACCCTTCACTTCCCTGATAATACTCCTAGCCTGGCTAAACTGATTTCTCCTTATAAAAACCTATCCACACTTCGCTCTGCCAATAAATTCCTAGTATCTACAACTAAATCATACAATAAAGTTGGGGATGCGTTATTTTCAAATTCCATAGGTAAACACTGGAAACTACTCCCTCAAGAAATAGCTACTCAAGAGTCTACCTCTCTATTCAAAAGACATATCAAAGAACATCTTAAAACTCAATGGCTATTGTCCTTGTACTAATCCCGACTGAAAGTAAGTCTCAACACACCTTATTGGTCTTCCCGTCCCATTACTGAGCTCCTGCCTGACACTTTCTAGTGCTGAGAGTTGCATCTCAAAAGTATGCCTTCTATTATTTTAAACTTCAGTATTTTCTTTTTATTTTTAATTTGTGTAACTTGACTTATAAGTATTTACATCTTTTTTTGCAATTCTCTCTTGTACCTTGTATATTTTTATGAATAATAATTTTTTTTGTTAAATATCATTGTTATTTTACCTGTACTGGAGCTTTTCTCCCCGAACCTCTGCTGTAAACGGATATATGTCCAGTTAGACTAGCCCGGTCAACAAATGTAAAATAAATAAATAAATAAATATTTATCTAGGGAAAAAAAATCAAAACAAATAGGCAGGACTGTGTTTAAATTTAAATCACTGTAAATGGATAATTATTTTTTGGGTGAGAGCATTAGATGCCAGCATGTCCTGAAGGCTCTATGCCTGCGGAAATTTCACCATGGGGTGGAGGAGCACTCCCCATTTCATTTAGAGCTGCTTGAATTGTTCAATAAAACTGGCTTGGAGCTTACCCGACTGGTTATGAAGGAAAATGATCATCATATGGGGATTTTAAAATGTGAAATCAAGTTTGTAACTTTCAATAAAAGTTTTTCAGCAGGTGAAAGTAAGGTAGCTACAGTGAAACAAAAAATAAGACAAGAAATTGCAATGGGATGATACAGAGTATCGAAATAACAGCTTATCCTAGGATACGTAAAACAGGTCAGGTCCCCAACAACATCAGTAGGAATGACATGGAGGGACCAGAAAGAAATGACAACTTGTTTTGGAAAGACACGGACTTCCCTTTGGATCAACCAACACTGAGGTGATCAGAAAGGCTAGCAAACACAGGGATTGAATGAAATCAACAGTGAACTGGGGACAGAGAGAGAGAGAAAGGCAAGAACTGGAGGTGGAAAAAACATCAGAGAAACAAATATACAGACATGGCAAACAGAGAACAATTAATGGAGATCAATTTGAATATTTTTTCACAAGGTACTTTTTCTGTCACATCCTTTTATAATTACAACATTTTTAACTTTACAGACATGAACATTGGTCATGAGCATCATGGGTTATTTGTAAAGGGATTTACTTTTATCCCTTCAGGGTGAGCTAACCTGAGTAAACAGTGTTAGATTTTAAAATATTTACTAGGAAACTTAACCTGCAAGTATTCTTGGGGAGTAAAAAAGTATACAGTTTCCTGACCTAAAGCTCAAACGTGAAAGTGTGTTCAATCTTCCTATGCACCCGGTTATGTTTTTGAAAAAAAAAAAACGTGAAACAGAGATAAAAGTTTTTAAACAATAAGAGAAAAATGTTTTACAATTTATCTAGAGATGAAAAAGCTATTTTACTTGATGTAACATCTAATAAAAATATTAGATGTATGAAACCAGTCAAAGGATGTAGAATGGTGCTTGTAGGCACAATGGATTATATCAGCAGGATGACACTAATGTTGACAGATGAAAACGTCTATCAACGTCTATGATTAAATGAAATGAATACAAGTACAACTTTATTAACATTTATCTAGATGAGTTATTGCTTTTTGAGAATATTTCCTCTGACTAATACCATTTTTAAAGGTTAATTTTCCAAATATACCCCAAATTTTCTGTATACCGAAAATTCATTCTAATATAAACAACCCACCATTTTGACCGATCATTTCAGCAAAAGGACCCATTACTGAATCCACTGTAAAATTCATTGATAGAAAATTAAAAAATTTATTCAAGGACAGTATCATGTCCTAAAGGACTCTTGGGACTTTGTAGACAAATTAAGACATCTCACTTCTAGCGAAAATAGTTTACTCGTCACTTTAGATACGAAGAATCTTTTTAGAGTTATACCAGATGAATGTGTGTTAGCATGGTTTGAACAAGTGTTGACAGAGTTTGAACTATTAACAGTGAATGAAGTTAAACTAATATGGGATTTTATGGATGCGATACTGAAAAAATCATTTTTTTCAAATATTTCAAACAATTTCAAGGTGTCGCCATGGGGGCTGCATGTGCTCCCACTTTTGCTAATGCAGTTCTGCTTAGATGGAATAATGAAACTGTTTTCAAAACAGATCTTTTTAAAAACTGTCAAGAGTAGTTCTGCTACTTGAATGATATATTTGTAGTATGGGGAGGAAATTTTGACCAACTTCAGGATTTTGTTAATGAATTGGAAACCATTACTACATTTTTTAAAATTTGCACATAATTTAACAGTCAGCAGATGCATTTTTTGGATGTTAAAGTTAGTAACAGAATGGAAAACAAATTCAAAACTTCCATTTATAGGAAACTTACATTCTGTAATGCATTTCTGCACTTTAAAAGCAGTAACCCTTTACATCAGAAGAAGGGAATACTGAAAGCCAATTTATAAAGGTTTCCAAGCTTACAGTGAATGATGAAATGGTCTAGGGATGAATTTAGTAAGCTCAAAGGAATGTTTTTAGAACTTGGAAATCTGGAACTGCTTATTGATGACTTTTATAAACAAGTACTTCAACAGAGAAGTGGGAAGTGAATGCTCCAATTATAAGGAGGTTTACAATGTAACAATTTGAATGGAGTAAGAAGTAATTCAGAACTGGCCGCCTTTAATTTCAGTGGGTATTCAAACAATATTAATAATATGATACTGCGTTATTCATCAGATGCATTTGATACTAAAATATTTTGTGCAATAACTGGACTATTCTAAAGAGTAACACTAATTTGAAGATGGATTTTTCTAATCTCCAGTGATTATATAAAAGAATAGAATTAACATTAAGAAAATTCTAGACAGACCAATCACAAATCCTATATGACTACGAAATGTGAACATTGTAACCAATGTCCATACACAGACACAGATTTTAGTGGAGATCTGGTGAATAGACTGCAAAGATGGATGAATCAAGGTAGATACAAGTGTAACACTGATAAGGTTGTATATTTGGCAAGATGTTACTCATGTTCAGCATTCTATATAGGGAAAAACAGAGAACACTTTAAATAGAAAATATATAAACATAATTACAGTATAAAGAAAAAGGATAGCAAAAGTGCCCTAGCTAGTCATGTTATAACATGTATGAATTTTAGTAAATTCAATGTTTGCATTTTGGAGATAATAAATAGTTCTTGTTATGGGGGAGACTGGCATAATCATTTATTATATAGAGATGGTGATATCTGGATGCTTCTAATTCATCAGGGCTCAATGAATCGATTTCTATTACTAATGAATTAAAACGTATTGCATCAAGAATATGAAGCCAGTGTTTGTAAATACTCACTATATATATATATATATATATATATATATATATATATATATATATATATGTGTGTGTGTATATATATATATATATATATGTATGTGTATATATATATATATATATATATATATATATAGTCAATGAGAGAATGCTACAGATATTTTTCATTATTTATTACTATTACCACAATACAGGTAGAATAAATATAAGGACATCCAGCAGAGTAAACGCTTCACAACAGTAAAGAATGAGTAGAAATAATCCAAAAATAACAAACACAGTAGTGAAGCGACCATACAGCAGGGTGTTAGCCCATTCTTATGTATCTTGGGCAAACCTTGTATAATATGTATCAAGGGGTGTTCAACCAGTTAAGAACTTATACATGTCAGATGTTAAAGATCTACTTTTGAGCAAATCATCCAACATTGCCACAATCCTCTGTTGTAATGTGGATACTGAAAACAGGGAACTTAAGTGGATGGTAAGTTTGAGGGCTGAATGAGAGAGCCTCATTGAAACCTTTGCTGAAAGCTAGGAGACTTTCTGTTAAGTAGTTATGCATTAGATTCATTTGTGGACATTTGGCAGATTACATTAGCATCAATATGACATTACATTATTTCAATAGTTTTAATATGTTTTTCTGTATAAAAAAGTATTTCGGCTTTTCCCGGTTAGGGGTCGCCACAGCGGAACTCCCGTCTGCTAATAACTGGCAGTGGATTTTTATGGTGTCGAGTTGCCAGCCCGACGCCCAACCTTCAAAGAAGCCATGCCCATTCACGCACGTACCTACCTGCATGTCTTTAACATCACTCGACCATGGGGAGGACATGCCTGTATGCACAGTTTTAATTGTTGTGTTTAGTGCATATACATATATTGTCAGGATTTTTATTATCTATGTTTATTTTAAGGTTTTTCACATTTATTAATGAAGTGTCTATTTAATGGAAAGTATTTCTTTTTAAGACTTTCTTGTGTGTTGATTGGTGGAATGTTCTTAGTTAAGGGTCCGTTTAATGTATGTCAATGTTTGTTGGTCTGAGGAAGCATCTGCGAAAGCGCTCACCACTGTTTCTCTGTGCATTAAAAAGTTTTTATGTTTCATAGTTCTTGCCTACTGCATGGTCGCTTCACTACTGTGTTTATTTTTGGATTATTGCCACAATACTGTTTTTTTTTTAGAATGGTGGGGTTTATATGCCTTTTAAAATTTTTACGCATGATCTTGATTGCAAAGTAATTAAGGTAAAGGGGGGGTGTCATAAGATTTTTTTAAAAAGGGATGTTTGGATTTTACTTAATGGTTCTGAAGTCCTAAAATAGTCAAGGACAAAAGCGCTTAACTGATTTTTATTTCCAGGTTTATGTAATAAAAACAGTATATCTTCAGTTCTGAGTGGACTGGTCAACTGTTTCTCTGAAGTTTATGAAGACATTCAAAAAGGGTGCTTAATAACGATTTGTGGGACACCAACGGGTAACTGGTTTAAATGAGAGCCCTTGTTGCCATTTCGATGCTTGCTATCTGTTAGTCAGGTAGATATGGAACCACGACAGAGAAGAATTGGTAAGGCTAAGGGAAGGTAGTATATTAAGTGGAGTTTGGTGGGATATAGTGTTGAGTGCTTTGGCTAAATCAAGGAAAAGAGAAGATACTAAGTTGCACTCATTGCTATGTAGGCTAACAATACTGATGAGAGCAACTGTAGTACTAAGGAAGGATCAGAAACCATGTTGTGCTTTTGGAGAGAATGGTCAGGGAGGTACTGCATAATTTGTGCATGGATACATTTCTTCAGAATTTTTGACAGTGATGATAGGACTGCAGTTTGCCTACAGTTTGTAAGCCCTGCTGATGTATCACTCTTGTGCAGTAGTATAATGTAGGACTTTTACCATACAGATGTAACACAGTTTTCAGTTATGGATTGATTTATCAGGATGGAAACAAGGAAAGCTAGTGCATCAGCAGCCATTTTTAAGTACTCAGTAATTATTTAAAACATACAAACACACATTCACACATATGATTACAGGGTTCCTATTACGTTATCGAATTGCTGAAACTTCGAACCCGAAAACATTGAACACAAGTATTCGAAGTTTCAGCAATTCGAATTAAAAAAAAAAAACAAAACAAAATCAACTCAATAACTGTTGCAAGCAGGGAGGCAAGCCCCCCTGCACCCACACACCCCCCGCTCTTTAAATATACCAACTCCGAAATCACAGTACAGTGCAGCTCTTTAAATATACCATCTCTGAAATTGCACTACAGTGCAGTAAAGGGAAATATTCACTTTCCGTACTGTAGTGCGATCTCGGAGTTGGTATATTTAAAGAGCGGGGGGTGTGGGGGGCGCAGGGGGGCTTGCCCCCCTGTTTACAGTTAGTTTCTGTTCGTTTTTTTTTTTTTTGTGTTTGAAATTATAAAACTTCGAACATACAAGTTCGATCTTGTGGTGTTCGAAGTTTTATACTTTCGATCACGTAATAGGAACCCATGATTACACTACCTTACCTTGACATTAGAGTTTGTTAATGTCTCAGATGGATACCACAACATGGCAAAAAAGCAAATGTTGATGCACTACTACGCATAAGAAGAAAAACAATGCTGGCGCATGCAAAACTTAAAACAAAACAAAAAAACTGTTCTGTTTTTTGCAAGGGTGCAAACCTCCCTACACCTACTGTGCCCCTCATTACCCCCTGCTAATTATATATACTAATGCCAAGATTGAACACAATTGAGGAAAGGGAATATTCACAAACCCTGAGAGTTATGAGATTATTGCACACCTGTCGACCATAAGTTTAGTCAGCCAAAAGCTGTCAACAAAACAGATGTTGACCAAACACACTGCTGAGTAAAGCATCTGCACTTATATATACTTATACAAACCACACAAGTAGTAACTGCAGTTCTAGTGGACAAATATATGGGAACATTGGTATGCAGCATAAAGAGGGTGCCGCACTTTTGAGTGTGTCATTCTTCAAATAACACATTAAACTGATATCCCATCTGCTAGAGTTGGTGGTGACTTAGGTGGATAATAAATATCTCATAGGTTCATAGGTGGTTACTAGGCTAATGACCACAAGGCCCTTTTTAAGCCTAGACATGTATCCTAAATTTCTGACAATTTCTGATACCTGTGATAAGTGTAAGCAGGGGTTTGGGAGATGAAACATTTACAAGTAGGGGCTTGGAAGATAAACCATTTACAGGTTGCCTGTGTCCATTAGAGACATAAGTGCCAAACCAGGGATGAATTTCCTGTTCTCCAGTTGTCCAAGTTGCACTTAAATTGGGATAGGGAGGAATAAGAAGTTATGTACCTACCATAACGTTCCATGTTAGTTGTCTTCTTCTCGCCTTCTTTCTTGCTGGTTGGGTTCGGAGCCAATCCTCGGTTCCGACTTGGCCATCTTCAAAAGCTCGAGAGCTGCTTACTGGCTCGAGGCCCCCCTATATCCCATGATGCCTGGCGCTAGATACCCAGATCTTGTTTGGTAACCTAACTACAGACATAATAATAACAATTATAACAATACTGTAAATTTAGCAGGATACAGAAACCTACTGGAGAGACTGACAGAAGTAATAGCCAGAGAAGACTCAGCCAGTGATCAAAAAACCTAAGGAACTCTTCTCGGTCTACTAGGATAGGGGGATGGAGGGTGGGACGCAAGAAAGAAGGCGAGAAGAAGACAACTGACATGGAACGTTATGGTAGGTACATAACTACTTAATATTAAGTTGTCTATCTCGCCTTCATTCTTGCTGGTTGGGACAGCGTCCCTAGCACCTCAATCCTAGGTGGCTCATCGGAACAGACTCTTCAAAACAGTGGAACCAAAATCAGCTCTGCTTCTGGAAGCCACATCCAGTTTATAATGTGAAATGAAGGTATGTGGATTAGCCCAAGTAGCTGCTGCACAAATAGTTTCCATTGACAATCTGGCCTGAAAAGCCACAGAAGTAGCTAGAGCTCTGGTGGAGTGACCTTTGGGTTTAGCAGGAAGCTCTATTTCTTAACTGATATATAAAGGTAATAGTAGAAGGAAACCACCTAGATAAGGTGACTTTTGACACCGGTATGCCTTGTTTTTCCTCAGCGTAAGACAGGAACAACTGGTCTGATTTTCTGATTTGCTTGGTTCTATGCAAGTAAAAGCGTAATTGTATATGGACGTCCAGCTGATGTAACTTGTATTCAGCCTTGTCGGAATAATTTGGAAAGAACACGGGTAGTTCAATGGACTGATTCAAATTATAATCAGGAGTAACCTTTGGAAGAAAGGAAGGGTTAGTCCGAAGAGAAACTCTATCATTGGGAAAAACTAGGTAAGGAGGATGAACACAAAGAGCCTGAAGTTCAGAAACTCTTCTGGCTGACTTAACTGCGACCAGAAGAAGGGTTTTCCAAGAAAGAAACTTCAAGGAACAGGAAGCTGCCGGTTCAAAGGGGGGCAATATCAGGGAAGCTAGAATCAAATTCAGATCCCACGGAGGTGGGGGATCTATTACTGGGCGCCTGAGTAGAGTGGTCCCTTTAAGAAAGGCTTTACAAAGCTTATGGGACCTGATGCTGGAATCAGATAGGCCCGTATGAAAGTTTGAAATTGCAGCTAGCTGAACTCTAATCATGGCAGAAGCGGATCCTGTTCGAAAAAGTTCTGCCAGAAATTCTAAAATATGGTGCACAGGGGCTGAAAAGGGATCTATCTTCCTGTTCTCTGCCCATAAGGAAAAACGTTTCCACTTGCTAGCATAAGTTTTCCTAGTAGTCGACTTAGATGATTTCACGCACCGAATGAGAGATGTTGGGAAGCCTTGCTAAGGTCGCAAGTGGAGAAACCAAGCAGTGAGCTGGAAAGATTGAAGAGATTGGTGCAGCCCGCCTGATTGATGGATCAGGAGTTCTGGAATTGGGTCCAAGGTCCAGAAGGTGATGATGCAGGAAAGGGAACCAAATTTGTCGAGGCCAGTAAGGGGCAATGAAGATCATCTTGCATCCCAATGTGGTAGCTTTCTGAATTAGTTTGGGAATCAGGGGAAATGGAGGGAATGCATAAAGAAGTCCCTGGGGCCAATCGTGAACTAGAGCGTCTCTGGGGAGGTGTCCGGTGAGAGGAAGGAGAGAGAAGAAATTGTCGCACTTGCTGTTGAAGGGGATGGCAAAAAAATCGCAGCAAGGCTGACCCCATTTGCGGAAGATTTTGTCCGCCAGTGTCTGATTGAGAGACCACTCGTGAGGCATAAGAATTGCTCTGCTCAGCCTGTCTGCTATAACGTTGGACTTCCCAGGGATGTGCATTGCTATCAGAAACCGTTGGGAAGAGATCGCCCACTGCCAAAGTCTGAGTATTTCTCGACATAAGGGGTACGACTTGGTTCTGCCCTGCTTGTTGATGTACCATACCACTGACATATTGTCTGTTTGAATTGCAATGGTCCCGGTGGGAAGAGAGTTCTGAAGAGCTTGCAACACTAAAAGCACGGCTCTCATCTCCAAGACATTAATATGCAGATGGTACTCGTGAGGCTGCCAGGTGCCTTGGACTGTTCTGCCCTGAAAATGCCCCCCACCAGATCAGGAAGGCATCCGTGGTCACCGTAGCTACTGGAGGAGGAAGAACGAATGGTCTGCCCTGGTGTAATGATGGGGAAACCATCCACCAAACAAGTTGATTTTTGCATGACTGTGAGATCATTATGAGAGACATTGGGAGTTGCTGGAAGGACCATTGTGTGAACATCCACTGAAGAATCCTCATGTGAAAACGTGCAAGGGGAACTAGTATTATAGCCGCTGCCATGAGACCCAATGTTTTTAGGACAAATCTGGCCTGAATCTTTTTGCAACCTAACAGGACCTGCACATATCTTCGAATGGCTAACACTCTGTCTGCTGGGAGAGTCGCTGACACGTCCTTTGTGTTTAAATTTGCGCCTATAAAGCTGATAGATTGACAAGATGACAATGCAGACTTTTCGAAATTTATTGTGATGCCTAGAGTAGAGCACATTTGGATGGTGTAGTCATGGGCTAACAGCAGGTGATGCCTGGTGGTTGCAGTAAGGAGCCAGTTGACTAAATATGGAAACACCTGGAATCCTTGCCATCTCAAGTGAGCGGTGACTACTGCCAAACATTTGGTGAACACCCTGGGGGCTGTGGTGAGACCAAGGGGCAGCGCTCTGAACTGATCATGACTGGCTCCCAGCCTGAAGTGGAGGAATCTTCTGGAGCGTCTGTGCATTTTGATATGGTAGTACGCGTCCTGAAGATCTATGGAGCACATCCAATTGTCCTGACCCAGAAAGGGTAAAATGGACTGTAGCGTGACCATCCGGAACTTCGTTCTTTGAACAGACCTGTTTAGTCTGCTGAGATCCAGAATGGGTCTCCAGTCTGCTGTCTTTTTTGGTACCAAAAATTACCTTGAGTAAGTTCCGGATCCTTGTTGGTCTGCTGGGACTGACTGGATGGCTCTTTTTCTTAGCAGTTTTGAAATTTTTTGAACTGCTTGATCCCTTAGATTGGGTGGAACATCTGGAAGGGATTTGTTGGAAAAGAGTGGAGTGCGACAGAAGGGAATTTTGTAGCCTTCGGATATGATAGAAAGTACCCATTTGTCTTGTGTTATACTTTGCCAGGCTTTTGGGTACAGCAATAATCTTCCCCCGACTGCCTCTGAGGGTGGACAGTCGGGCAGCACTTCAGGGATGCTGGAAGGGCTTGTCAGAGAAGGATTCTCTTTGGCCCTGATTTTGCGGACCCCCCCTGCCCCTAGAGCGGCGTCTATTGTTGTGCCCTCCTTTGCCCCTGGAGGGAAACTCTCCACATGTGTCAGGCACGGCTCCCTGGGATTTCCGGAACCACATCTTCCCACTCTTCTGACCCTTGGTATACAGTCTTGAAGGAGTGGAAAAACAGACTCCAACGGCAGAGAGAGTCCTGCCTTTCTGCTCACACCTGGTAAGGGTATCCTTCACCTGTGGTCCAAACAGAGCAGAGCCATCAAAGGGGGTGTTGGTGAAAGACGTCTTGAAGGGTTCCGCAAAGTTGCATAACCGCATCCAAGCATGTCTCCTCAAAGACACACCTGTGCCAGCGGTCCTACTCGCTCCATCGGCTGCATAATAGATGAGCCGCATAGAGGAGTTTACTACAGAATTTAGAGTCGCCAGCTGGGAGGAAATCTTAGCCTGAGCCCCCGCAGCTGATGGATCTTGAAGGGCATCTCCTAGCTCTTTAAGGAGATCCCTTTGAAGACGGGTAAAATGGCACAAATAGTTCAGAGACCTCATGGAAAAGGTCGCTGAGGAAAACATCCGCTTCCCATGTCTGTCCATCGTCCTAGATTCCTTATTAGGGGGATGGAAAGACAAAGAAGTTTCAGCCAACTCCTTTTTAGTGGCTGCTGCTACCACCATGGCATCCACGGGAACACCCTTGGTCAGAAATTGCTTGTCTTGAGGGGCAGTAATGAATTTTGTGGGCCTACGGGGAGTTGGTTCCAATGGGTCTGGAGCTGACCACGCCCTTTGAGCCACCACCAACATCAGTGGATCGAAAGGTGGAGACACCCAGGAGGTGGAGGGTCGGGACCAAACGCGTCCAGGAATACTGACTCTTCCTCGGAAGGGTTAAGGGTAGTCCAGTTCCCTCTCTGCCTAAGGATTTCAATGATGTCTGAGAAGGAGACTTCCTCAGAGGGGCATCTCTGGGACCCTTCCGACTCCTCCAAGTCAGTATCTAAAGTGACAGACTCAGGGGAGTCGACATGCTTCCTCTTGCATTTCCTCTTTTGAGGGGGCTCCTCTGAATGAACGGGGGAGGCCTCGGAACAGGAAGATACACCCAACGGCGTGCCCTGGAGCGCTCGTTCCCCACGCTTGGGGTCTGGAGGAGGGGCAGAGGCAGGAGCAGGCACCATGGGGGTAGGAGCCAATGAGGCCGACCGTGAGGCTGACTCAGATGCCAGCACACTCCTCATGACCTCGAAGGTGCCCCTTCCTGATACCAGGGAAGGCTCCGGCTCCGAAGAGACCAGAATCCTTCCCGGCACCAAGAAAGACGGCTCCAAAGCCGATGTAAGAGCCGAACTCACCTGCGCTGAAGCTCCGAGAGAGAGAACGGGGTCAGACAAGGGTCCGATGCCACTCGCCCCCTCGGAGCCGAGGGAGTCCCAGCACCCAGATCCCTCCAAGGACGGCACCATGGAAGAGATCGGAGCCGACGATGGAACCAAAAGGGGAGGTATCGGCGCCGATGGACCCACGGTTCCAGCCACAGCATGCTCCGGCTCCGAACTCAAGGAATGAGTCGAAGGAGGAACTATCGGAGAAACAGTTAGAGCTGAGCCCTGATGAGGGGGCTGGATAGCATTTTTGCCAGGGCCTGCGACTTTAAAAGCCTGCTCACCACTCTCTCCAAATCATGTTCAGGTAACCTAGAAGACCGAGAAGAGTGGGACCAATGACTACGCTCAGATTGCAGTAAGGGTGACCCTGGAGCCGAGTGTATCGACTCCAAGGATGGTGACCTGCAGCAGAGTGTATCGACTCCAAGGATGGTGACCTGGAGCGTTTTCGACTCTGACGGTTCCGACGGAAGAGTCGGGGCCGACTGGGAGATAGTTCCTTCGGCTTCGGTCGGAGCCGAGATTGACGTACAGATAGGTGCTTCGGTTCCAGCCGGAACTGAAGTTGAAACAGAAGCCATACCCGGTGACGGCTCCGAGCTGGGAGCCGACGGCTTGGATGGCCTAGGAGGTTTCACTGAATGAGTCTTGGCCAGTGATCCTTCAGGTTTAAGCAGACACCTACGGATAAGCTTATTCCTACGCTCCTGCAGGACTCTTGGACTAAAGGCGTGACACACCGAACAAGAGTCCTGCAGGTGTAGGGAGCCCAAGCAATAAACACAAGAAGTGTGACCATCTGTCAGAGACATTTTCTGACAGCATGAGTCACACTTCTTGAATCCCGACACTTTTGTGTCTTTAGACATTCCTGTGAAGGAAAATCAATTACAAAGAACAAGTATAAAGGAGAGTAGGTAACTGGAAAAAAATATACACAAACCACACAAGTTACCACACCCTAACAGTACACACACACACACACACACACACACACACACACACACACACACACACACACACACACACACACACACTATATAATATAAGACTTACAACGACCACAACTTCTAATGAACTTTGTCTACCTTAAAAAATAAAACAATGATGAGCCTCTAACTGAAACGGCTTACTTTGAAAAGGTAAACAGGAGTGGGGGAGGTAGAGGAAAACTCTCTAAGGAGAAAACAAGTTTTTAAGGGGGGGATAAACTACCATAGAACCTACAGCTAAGCTATGACAATAAGCGTATATTCAATAAAGTACAAAAAAGTCCTAAATATAGAGAATAAAGAGAAAAAAATATGACCTGAGCCAGTAAAAGCAACCTTGTAGCAGAAGTGGCAAACGAGATCTGGGTATCTAGCGCCAGGCATCATGGGATATAGGGGGGGCCTCGAGCCAATAAGCAGCTCTCAAGCTTTTGAAGATGGCCGAGTCAGAGCCGAGAATCCGCTCTGAACCCAACCAGTAAGAATGAAGGCGAGATAGACAACTTAACATCTCTGTTTCATATGGATGGGGAGCCTGTTCCATAGACTGGGCCAGTCTCAGGGATACATACCTGTCTCTCCAGCAAGTCCTATTTATATCACAAGCAAAGTTTAAATCTTTAGAAAGGGTAATTCTGGTGCTGTTTCTTTTTGGATATGCAGGAGGTCCATCAGAGTGGGGTCTGACAATGCCCTGTATGCCAGGCATAGACTTCTCCTCAAAAGCCTGTAGAAGACAGAATACAAGGATAAGACCTTGAGGAGGTCTGCACAGGGCATTTTACTTACTCCCTGTATTCGTTTAGTGAGGAACCTCTGTGGACAATTGTTGGATATGCCTGGTTAGGTACATAACAAAGGAAGCATTGTATTTAATGATAGGTCTGATGAATGCCGAATACAGTGGAAAAACCACTTCCTTGGACTTAGATGCTATACCGTTATCAGTTGCGCACCACAGAATGATTTCTTCACTACTGTAGACACACGAGGTCAAAGGCTAGACTATCTGTGTCCCTAAGTCCCTGACTACTGGGTCATCTCTAAGGGGTGTGTTGTCAATATTATAGTTACCAGGGGTGGAGGACTTCCCAAAGGATACTATTGTGCATTTCTTGGCATTTAGTTTGAGTCCATGGCTCTGACACCAGTTGTTTGTCTGGGTGAGCCCTTCCTGAAGAACATTTGTGTCACTGTGGGATTCAATGACAGTGCCTAATTTGCAATCATCTGCAAATTTAGTCAGCCTGAGACCACTAACATTGGCCTTGACTTCAGAGAAGTAAATGTCAAAAATGAGCGGTCTAAGGACTGATCCCTGAGGAACACCACTTGTGACTGGCTTCTTTGTAGAGGTGGACTCTCCATTTCTAACTTCTTGGGTCCTGTCTATGAGCCAGTTGGCTATCCACCTGCTGACATATGAGTTTATACCTAACCTCTTGAGTTTGTCAGCAATGCCCAAGATAGGTATCGTGTCAAATGCCTTGGTCAGGTCAAGGTAGGCAGTGTGAACCATTTTTCCCTCATCCATTGCTTACCTTTTCAAAGAAGTCCACCAGGTTGAGTAGGCATGATCTGCCCTTGACAAAACCAAACTGGGTTGGGTCCAGTGCCTGGAAGTTTACTATATCTCTATTGCTCATTTCCATGACAATTCGTTCCATGGCTTTATATATAAGAATAGTGAGACTTATGGGTCTGTAGTTTCCATGACATGTAGATGGTCCACCTTTGAGCAGAGAGATGACTGTTGCTGTTCTCCAATCATGAGGCACAAAGCCTGTTTGGAGGCTGCAGTTAAATAGTAATTCCAGAGGCCCTGATAGGTTATGTTTCATGCTATTTAGAAGGCATCCTGGGATACTGACGGGGCCCACTGATGCAGTGTTCTTGGTCTTAGAGAGAGCGTTAAAGATTTGTTCCTGAGTCACAGCAGGGGGAGTTATATTTGATGGTATTTCCTGAGAGAAGGTTGAGGGGAGAGAGGGGTAAAGTTGGAGCAAAATTTTCAGCTAGGAGGTCTGCTCATCTTCTGGCTCATTATAAGTGGCTCCATTAACAACGAGCTCTGCACACAACTGTGTATTGCCTTTGTGGTTGCGGACATAGCTAAAGAATGCTTTGTAGTTGTCCTTGGCCTGGGAGGCCAAACTTACCTCAAACTGGTCTTTGGTAGACTATTTGTCCTCTGAGTTGTTTGTTTAGTTTAATGAGAGCACTCTTATCTTGCTGGGTGCAGCATCTCCTAATTTTTGTCATGATTATCTTCCTTCTGTTATACAGCCTACTGATTTTGTGATTCTATCAGGGTGGCTTGTTTTTTTTTTAGTTAGATATGTACTTCTTCCTGGTGGGTACAGCTGCCTCTATGCAGCTATTAACATGCTTGTACAGGGTTTCTGTGAACGGTTCTGCATAAGCAGCAATGTTCTCAGGGTTTATGAAGGCTTGAAAGTTTGCCAGGTTATAACTTAATAGCAGGAGGTTAGCCTTAGAGTAGTTCCTGAATATTCCAGGTTTAGCTGGGGAGGGTTCAGGTTTTTATTTTTACTTCAAATGAGACAATTTTATGTTCTGACCTCACCAGGGAAGACATTACAGTTGGGGGTGTGCAGCACTCCCTCATATTAGTGAGGACCACATCTAGTATGGTTGTACCCCTGGTTGGTGTATTGACTATCTGGGTCCAGGGAGTTTGTATTTACAAAATCCAGGAATCTCTGTGCCTGTACATTTGGTGTTGTATAAGCAACCCAATTAGGAGTGGGGTAAGTAAAGTCACCCATTAATATGGTATTGGGTTGGGTGGTTAATGTTTCTAATAAGTTTAAATACTTGGTATGGGTTTTGTGGGTCATAGAAGTGGGTCTATAGCTTGCAAAGAAGCTATCAAAAAAGTAGGGGGAAGTTTCCAGATGTCCTGGCCCAAATTTCCATTATAGTATAAATACTATATCAGGTATCCCCTGAAGAGGCCACTAGCCTATTGGGACTGACCCAGTCATCAAAAGATAAATAAAATGACTACATGCATACATAAAATAAAATCAAAATAAATAAGCTCTCATATGCTTTTACATGTACAGTGCAAAAAGCACAAATTTTCCCATTTTCTGTTCATGTTAAACATAGTGGATATTACACTTGAAATTATGGTAATGTAAAGGCTGCACATAATAAAATTAGCTCATTCACTCCAATGTTGCTGAAGAAGTTTGCACTGTTACTTCAAATGGGCAGAGCCTAAGCCTTTTGACAGAATCAAATTATGTCCTCACATTAACATTTCAAACAAATGTTCATATCTCTGGAACCACAGGGGTTATGAAAGAAATATAAATGGCAAACCCTTCAGCACAAACAATTTTAAAGTGGTAGTATTGTTTACATTCTAGGTCTTAGACTGAATTTTATGTCACAGTAACCACAGTAACTACTACCTTTGTAATATTTTGCAAACAACTTACAATATCTCATCAACCACTCAAGTTATACACATACTGCCAGTAACAATTTGTTCATCTAAGTTGAGAGCTTTTGTATGAGGCTAAGGAGTTCTGTCTGGGTTACTTGGTTGTTGAGATATTTAGAAAAATGTGAAAATTATATAAATTAATATCATGAAAACAACAGTTAATATCTCTTTACCTGCACTTAACAGTGGTCAAATATTAATGCAGTTGTGTTTGCCCTTGTGGAAGCTTTAAGACAAAATCTTTTAAAACCTTCTATATAGCATAGTTTTTGCATTATTGATGCAAACATGAGCAAGCAATATCTGACACCTAGAGGTGTCTTTACAAGTTAACTGCAGATGCACCGGGAGGTGTCTCACAGAAGTAATGAGTTAAGAACTAAGCTACAGTAAATAATAACATCTCTGCAGTAACAAATTCAGTGCAAAGACAATGCAAATAGTGCAATGATGATGTTAATTTCATAGGTTCATAGACTAGTACTAGGCTAACTGCCTTGTGGGACATTTTTTTTAAGCCTAGCCAATTACCCCATGTGAGAATCAAACCCTGTACCTTATGTTTGTAAGGCAAACACTTTAACCATTATGCCAATCTTCCACCCCCAGTACAAGGCAAAACAGTAAGTAACTATATCATACTGTACTATACAAGCAGCCATGGCACAATTAAGCAGTTCTGTCCAACATCCAACCACTAGTATTTTTGCATTTTGCACTGGAAAGCACAGCCCAATAAATTGGCAAATATAAAAATTGGGTAAGTAGGAAAATGGAATGGAGGGATTTGCACAATATGAACCCAAGTACTACTACTCTGACATGAACTTGAACTACAAATATTACAAAGGTTTAATCACTAATTAGGGAATATTTCAGTATTGTAAACAATTTTTGATGGGTGGTAAATTTTAATTGTGAGAATGGTCAGCTTCCACCACCCCATGGCAGTAAACACATTACTCCATGATTCCTCAGTCTGGAAAGGATTCAACAAATCTGAACAGTTGCCAGCCAGTTTCTATTCTTAACACTGGCAGCAAAATGTGTACTATGCTTTGGGACACGAGACTGCAGACTAGTAGACAATTTAGTTTGCCCAATGAGTTCAATCCTGAGTAGCTATAACTGGGATAATATTAGATGGGCCTTAAATGCTAAACAGCAGGCTACAGCCCTGTCTTACTGTTAATAATGCTGAGGACTGAAGCTAAAAAAGTTACTGACAGAGCTTGCATTTTTTTATTTTGTGTGTGTGTGTGTGTGTGTGTGTGTGTGTGTGTGTGTGTGTGTGTGTGTGTGTGTGTGTGTGTGTGTGTGTTTATTAGTTAGGTTTGGACTGCTAGGTCTCATGACAGATGCCATTACTGCAGTTTATAACTACTTGGTTACCTGTATCAAGCACAGTATAAGTATTTCCTCATATTTTAAACTATACAGAGGCACTAACCAGTGTGTACTGATGGCACTACTGTTTATATTAATCAAGAAATCCTTGCTGTCCTGTTGTACACTTACCTGGGATCACTTAAAGAGTCTCCCCCTCCTTATATATTATGGTGAATTATAGGAATACACAGGCATTATATACAGATTTTTCCTATATTTTATATCATGTTCTTTCAGACCTGCACTCTAACAATTCAATCATTTCCCACTGCACCCTGATATGTAGCATAACCATATCACCCTATGGGGAGTATCATGTTTCTGTAGGGGAATATCTTATCAATTACTTACTGTTTATCCAGTCTTTGAGACTTGCAGGCAAGCGCCAGGCAGCCATCATCCACAGCAGGCTCAAATTTTATTGAAATTAGCACTATTGCCATCCTTTGGTGGTAGATGCATAAACATATACCACAGCAAGGAGTCTTCTGTGCCTTCCTTGAGCACTTGCACTCTGAAGGCTGTAGTATCATAACCACTTGTAACAATAACATTGACAACACACCCACAAAAACTGATCCTGTAGTTAGGGATCTCAGAACCTATGTCAACAATAAACTGTCCTTCAATTACCACATATCCACTATTGTAAGGGAGTCTTTTCTAACTGCACAGCTTGCATCTAAACGAATGACTTCCAGGTCCAGGGATGTAATCATTCCAGTGTACTAGACACTCATGAGACCAGTCATGGAGTACAATGCTCCTTTCGGTATGTACTTGTACGAACACTTATTTTAACTGAAATTACCTTAATGCTTATGAGCTACGAAAATCAAGAACTTAAATTATAAAAACTATAGAGGTTGTCTCAAAGTCTTGTCCCTCTTCTCATAAAGGCTATTGAAAGGGTCCTCTGCCTGGTATATACAGCCTCAACAGACCCTATCCTGTCAGACTTATTACACATTCACAAGTCCAATGGTGGCATAGACATCTGTTCAAGGGATCTCACTGTCTTCTGCAACATAAATGAACATGCTGGAGGAATAGGGTTGGGAGGGTGGCCTAATGGCTAAGGAGTTTGCCTTACAAACACAAAGTGCAGGGTTTGAGTCTCACAAGGGATAATTGGCTAGGCTTAAAATGGCTCGCAAGAGCAGTTAGCTTAGTACCAGTCTATGAACCTATGAACCTATCACAGAATTCTGCTTCAAGGGAACTGCCTTTCACTCCATATAAAGCAAAAGCACTTCTCTTAATCTATTCAAATGTAATCTGGATGAATGGTTAGATAACCACAAATTCACTCCCAGCTTAGCACCCTTATCTCTCATGGATAGAGGCAATAATGAAATATCCCAACATGTCCTTGTTCTGCCCCTCTCTGGGTTATTTGTACACAAAATATAAGGGCTAAAAACTACCATGGGAAGGTAAGGCTAAGCTTAAGATCCTCACAGATCAACAGCTTAGTAAATACGTATGATCTTATGAATCTACATGCTTAGAATTCCTGTTGTAAGGATGGTTTTGTTTTAGCTAAGGTGCTTCCCATGTGTGAGGGATCTTGTTGAAGCTCACAGTGTGCACAAGCTATAGGGCTGGAGTGATAAAGATCTCTGTTGTAGATATCAGATGAAGCAACAAGGTGATTTCCATGTATTCTAGGAGGCTGGGAAAAGGCTGATGGCAGCTCTCTTCAGGACCAAGATAAACGTGGTTGTAAAGCAAAAAATCTACTCTGCTTTAGATCCCAAACACTGTATTCATGACGACACCAACAAGTAAATCAATGATCATGCTTGATTGTCTGCCACATTTGACTACCTCTGCAGATGGAGAGACTGGAGGTGTAGGCAGTGTTTAGAAGACTCCATATTACAGCATTGTTCCGTACAAAATTCCATCTGCAGTGAAGCTATGTCTTGTATGGGCACCCAAATGAAATGCTGAGACTTTCAATGAAGAATCCCAAATGGCCAAGAAAAAGACCAGAAATCCAGGAAAAGACTGAATACTGAACACTTTTTTTTTCACTTTAAACTTTTTTTTTACAGGGGGTGGCAAGCCCCCCAACTTATAAGTACAAATTCCAAGATTATCATATCATCATGCCTTGGAAAAAAGGCATTACTCTGAGACATATCAGTCTCAGATGTAGTATATGTAAGTCTGGATTTTCAGTCAATTTATAAGTACAGATTCCAAGATCACCATATCATCATGCCTTGGAGAAAAGGCATTACTCTGAGACATATCAGTCTCAGATGTAGTATATGTAAGTCTGGATTTTCAGCCAATCAATCGATCTAAACATTCAGGGTTTCTGCATTGCAAGTCTCAGGAGTTCAGATGGTTACTGCTATATGTGCACAGCAAACATAACAGAAAAATTTACTCCTGCTACAAGTGTATTAAAGAAACAAACATGCAGCTTTTCTGATCTAAAATGACTCGGATGATAGACATGACCTGTATGTTTTTGTGTTGATTCAGCCATTTGGGTGTAGGTGTCCTGGCTTGTGGTGTGGAGTTTACTTTTAGGATCTCTCTAGGCATCTTTTCACTGGGATCATTTTTGCCATTTCAGAGAAACAGACTTCTAACACAGATGAGGATTTGTAAGTATTGTTAATGAGCCATTATGTCTTACTCTCTTATTCGTGTAATTCTTCTAATCTTTTAAACACGTTTCTATTAATTTTTGCCCTGAGTAACTAAAAAATGCATTTGCTTGCAAATATTACATTTTCATTTCTGTATGGTCCACAGATCTGCTCCTTTTAACTGCCTACACCAGTTTATCAGACATCCTCTAAGAAATATCTTTATTGTGCTCCATAAAATTTCATTGGTCAACTCTAGGGGATGTTAGCAGTGACCTCTACCAAAGTTTTTTTTTTTTTTTAAATACCCAGGGTGGGAGGATGGCATAAAGGGGTGGGAGGATGACAAAGGGGTAGGAGGATGACATAACGGTTAAGGTGTTTACCTTATAGACACAAGGTGCAGGGTTTGATTCTCACATGGGGTAATTGGCTAGGCTTGAAAAGGCCCACAAGGGTAGTTAGCCTAGTACTAATCTATGAACCTATATACCTACTATGCTCTGCACTACAAGGTAGTGCCATTTTCAAGCCCCTCTTCACAGACATCTGCAAGCAACTTTCATAGTGCTCATACCATGCTGAGGCCCTCCAACTTTCCTTCCTACAGTTACCGCCTTCCCATTGTCAACTGGTAGTGTCACTCTTTGAAGCATCCCCCAACAGTCTCCTCCATGGATGGGAATAGGTTAGCTTTTTGGAAAATTTGTTGAGGCAACGTGCCACCTTTTCTAAACCTAGGTCATGTTCAAAATTTCTGTGCTGTTGAAGGAATGGAAGGGCTAAGATTGCTGGCCTCTTAGGAACCATCCTATCCATCTCGTTTGTAGAAGGGTCAGGTTGTGCAGTGATGTCAACATCCAACCCATTTTGTTTTGCTAAGATGCCAAATTTCAACTGCTAACTCTAAAGTTATGACACCACAGACCCTAAAAGGAAGAGGAGAAAGAAGCCTCAATGATTCAATCATTTAACGTCAAAAAGAAAAACACAATACAGGAGGGGGCAGGGAGGGATGGTTGAACCAGATGGAGATGGACAACATGGCTCTATCGTTATGGTAAGAACATACCTTTCATATCCAATGTTATCTTTTCTATCCTGGTTCAACATGTGGGACACAGTATCCAGCCACATTTCACCTCTGGGAGGTCCTATGAGAGCACATTCCTCAATATGATGGAATTAAAGGAGGCTCTAGACCTTGACTGAATATCCAAGCTTGTAGTGAGACACAAAAATGTGTGAACCCACCCAAGTAGTCACAGCATAAATGTTATCCATCAAAGCCCTTGAGAAGAAAGCCGTGGAGGCAGCCAGAGCTCTAACAGAATGACCATTCAGTCTGCAAGGAAAGCCTTTCCTTCCAAACTATATCCGAATGAAATGCAATTTATTTACTTATTTATTTGTTTTATTATTTATTGCATTTGTTTACCGGGAAGTCTACTGGGCCTGAGATGAGCCCATTTTCAGTGGAGGGCCGGGGAGAAAAGCTCCACATTTAATTACATACAGAAAAATTATTACACAAACAGTACACAGTACATAAGACAGTAGAAGCACATTAACATAAGATAATGCTGACATAAAATAGCATTGATAATGACATTGTATAAATTTGGTAATAACAGCAAAGGATTGTCTACTATCAAGATATGTTGGTTGTTATAAGAGGTTTAGCTGTATAAGTAAGAGTGATAGAGTTAGGAAGCAGTTAGTTTGAGGGAAGGCTTTGGATAGGGATAGCACAGGTAAGTAAACAGCAAAGTGTAATAGGTAAGATTGAGAAATAGAGAAGAAAGGTTAGTTATGGAGTGAAGTGTAGTAAAAAAGAGTAGGATTCAGAGAGGGGTCAGGTTTTGAGGTTGTCAGTAGGGGTGCAGGTGCATAGCCAATGTGAAGAGAGATGGAGTTTAAGGGATTTTTTAAATGCTGTGGGATTAGGGATGGCTCTGAGTGAAGGAGGAAGATTATTCCATAGCTTGGAGATGGTAAATGAATACAGCATTTGGCCGGCAGTGAGCTTCGGTTTATCAATGTTTAATAACATTTTGTTTTCTGATCTAAGGTGTCGATTAGGATGGTATGTGGTTAGAATGTGGGAGAGGGATGGGCAGGCTGCTGGATGGTAGATAAGTTTATGGGCAGTAGTGAGTTGCAGGTATGTGAAGTGATGGGGGAATTCAAGCCAATTTACCTGATGTAGTGCAGAACAGTGGTGGATGGATAATTTAGAATTTTGAGCAAATTTGGCAACTTTGTTATAGCATGTGTTGAGTTTAGTTTTCAGAGAGGACTGATTATTGGTAAGGATGGGGGCGCCATACAAGAGAGTTGGAAGCAGAAATTAAGAAGTTAGGGACTTTTTAGCAGATAAGCTAAGAAAGTAGTTGTGCCTATAAAGGGCTCCTAGTTTTTGATGTTTTTTTTTTTTTATGTTATTATGGATATGAAGGTCAAAGGAAAAGTTTTCGTCAATGGTGCCACCAATTAATTTGGTACTAGGAACGACTTCTATAATAGTATTACTTTGGGACTGAATAGAGAATTCAGACTTGTTGACTGGGCTGGATTTTTTTAGGGTAAATATTGAGAGTTTAGTTTTACTTGCATTGAGGGTGAGAAGGTTCTGAGACATCTAGAATTCAGTTGAGGTATATGCCTTTTGAGTAAGTTGCTGTGGTACAGAGGGATATTTTGAAGAGCAGATAATAGTAGAATCGTCTGTATATTGGACAACAGTACTATGGGTAAGAGTGGTGTGGAAGTCATTGATAAATATACTGAATAAAAGGGGACCTAGTATGGAACCCTGGGGTACACCTGTACTAGTATTGATGAAAGGAGAAGAGGAATGCTGCCAAACAGTAGATTGCTGCCTATTACTGAGACAGTTGTGAAACCAATGAAGGGTGGGGGGAGATATGCCAAGGTTGGAGAGTTTACTGATCAGAAGGGAGTGGGAATTTGTGTCGAATGCTTTTGATTGATCTAGAAAGAGTGTTGAGACTATAGATCCAGCTTTATCTGAAAACCGCTTAGATAAAGTGGACTTCGACACTAGCTTTCCCAACCAAGCCTTTGCAAAGGAAAGAAACAATTGTTTAGACTTTCTGAAGGACTTGGTTCTATCTAAATAAAATCTCAATGGTCTGTGAACACTGAGACAATGCAGCAATTATATTATGTTGAAAAATCAGGAGAAAAACACTGCAAATGAATGGCCTGATTCAGATTCTTTTCCAATGTCACCTTAGGCAGAAAAGCAGGATTCGTTCTGAGAGAGAACGTGTCTTTAAGAATGAATATGGAAGCACCTAGGATAAAGCCTGTAGCTCTGACACATGCCTGGCTGAAGTAACGGCTTCCTGGAATAGAGTCTTACAAGAGAGCAACTTCAATGGAACAATTGCTGACGGCTCAAAAAAAGGGCTAGTAAGCAAGTGAAGCATAAAATGTAAATCCCACGGAAGAACAAAGTCCTGGACAGGGGATCACAGTAACAGTTCTTCTGAGAACAGCCTTTGAATGTGAAAGTTAGAAATAGCCGCTAAGTGCACTTTAATAGTGGAATAATTAGATCCTGAATTAAACAGGTCAGCAAGGAAATCAAGGGCAAAGGCAATTTAAAAAAAAAAAGCCCAAAAGGTGAAGCACCTCCTATAGCTGGTACAGACTTTGCATGTAGACAACTTCTGAGAAGAGGACAAAATGAGAATCACTGTCTCTGAGTGCTTTGGATCTCTGGCTATCCGGGGAATTGGAGAAACCATGCGGTTAACTTGCAAGTACGGTGGTTGGGCAAGTCCACACCTGCCGGATGAGAGATCCGATCCAGAATGGAATCTAGCACCTAAGGAGCCACATCTGATGGGGCCAAAAGGGGACAATGAAGATTACAGCTGATCTGCAAAGGGCAGCCTTCTGGAGGAACTTTGTTACCAGAGGAGTAGGAGGATAAGTATACAGGAGTCCGGGGGTCAAGCATACAGGCGTGTGTCCCTCTGTGCCTGTCCCTATGGAGAAACTAAATAATAGATCTAGCCAAAGCATTCGATACAGTTTCCCACAATAAACCGTTAACCCACCTCTCTGAGCTTAACATGGACAACCCCACTTGCCCTGGTTCAAAAGTTATCTAAATACCGCCTTCAGGCAGTTAAATGACATGATTCCCTATCCCCACCTCTCCCAGTATCACTTGGTGTTCCCCAGGGTTCCATTCTTGGCTCCCTTCTCTTCAATATTTTTACTAAAAAATTTCACTTAGCTACCACAAAAGCCGAAATAGTTCAATATGCTGATGACACAACCCTAATCTAACTGCATCTAATCTCCAACAAAAAGCCCAGGAATCCTTCACAGAGATAAAAAACTGGTTAAATAAATCACAACTGATACTGAACCCAAGCAAAACCCAACTCATATTATTCCACCCAACAAAAACTATTGACCAATCCAGCGTCACCATATTCTCTGCAAACAGGACCCCCATCTTTCCAGTCCCAGAGGCCAAATTACTAGGGATTATAACTGACCACCAACTACAATTCAACAAATATATATCTCTATGTCCAAAGTGCACAAAAAGCTAGGAACCCTACACCGCTGCAAAAAGTACCTTACTTCCAAATCTAGAACTGCTATAGCCAGAACCCACCTCTTAGCTACCTTACTTTATGCATGTCCAGTATTAACAAATCTAAATAAGACCAACCTCAACAAAGTATCTACATGTTACCACAAAATCGTCAGATTTGCTACCAACACCAAATCTCATTCCCACCACTGTCAATCCCTACTTACTTTACATTGGCTTGAGCTCTCCAACCTATTACGCTTCCACCAAACCAGCCTAGCACGCCAAATACTATACTATTCAAAATAAAACCCTGCCCTATCTGGACTACTAAACTTCTATACTTCAAATATACATTTATGCTCCACCAATAAAGCCCTAATAGAAAAAAATCTGATGTAGAAATAGCTCTGGGGAATCCCTCTTCGCTAATGAAGTTGCTAACACCTGGAATAGTCTTCCTCCTGACATCAGACTACAAATTAAAACAGCTGCTTTCAAAAAATTACTGAAAACACACCTTCTCACCAACCGACTGTGCAACTGCAATGGCCCATGTTAACCCCTCACTAAACAGCAGCAGTACTCCTTTCTTATGCCTCCTATTCTTAGTGACATGCTCACCATTGCTCTGTCTCTCAAACTTTGCATATTGTAAATATGTAATAATTACACTTATTTTCTTCCATCGTTGCCTTACACTAACCTCACTGTAATCTACTTGTTATGTATCTCCTGAATTCTAATATCTCCTTTCAGAATTGTTATACCTTGGTAGTATGTTGTTAACTGATTCTACATTCATAATCTCTGTAACTTATTACTATTATTTCTAAATGCTGTAACTATTGTGCTTACTGGAGATTATCTCCCCGGGCCTCTGCTGAAAATGGTCACCAGCTGTCCAGTCGGATACTCCTGGTAAACAAATGTCAAATAAATGAATAATAAATAACTGCCATATTTGGTGTTGTTGGGGAAGAAAACAAATCACAACACAGTGTGCTGCAGTGCTGGAAGATCGAAGCCCCTACACTCAGATTTAGGGACCACTCATGAGGAGGAAGGATCCTTCTGTTCAGACTGTCCACTAAAATGCTGAATTTTCCTGGGATGTGCACTGCTACCAGAAATTGAGATAAAATCACCCACTGCCAAACCATTACAGCCTCCTGACAAAAAAGGCAAGATCCCTGTTGTTCAGATACTAGACAACCGACATACTGTTCATCTCCACTGAAATCACACCCTTGAGGGAGACGGTCCTGAAAAGTCTGCAATGCAAGGAGGACTGCTTTCACCCCTAAGACAATAATGTGAAGACTGGCCTCGAGTGTAGACCAAGTTGTTTGGACTGTCTTCCCCCCAACCACCCAAGAAGGGGGTCAACTCTCATGACCGTACCCAGCAGGGAAGGAAGTACAGATGGTCTCCCACAAACACCAGGGAGATTTCAACCATCACTTGATATGACTAACAGATTTCTGTCAACGCGATGGAAAAATCCACACAGGTTGGTCAAATAGGACCACTGTGCTAATAGATTCCACTGCAGTATCCTCATATGGTACCTTACTGGGGGGATTAAGCAGATTGCTGCAGCCATGTACCAAAGAGCTAGGGGGTTCCTGTGAGACAGTAGGAAACTGGCCTGAGTATGAATGGAAGATACTTTGAGAGCTGAGAATTTTGCATCTGAAATACTTTGTTCAACTGTCAGCCTAAGAACTCCAAAGTCTGAACTGGCTGAACAGACATTTGCTAGATTTATAGTGATTCCCAAGGAAGGTCACAACTGAAGTAAGAAGTCCCTGACCCTGACTAACAATGCCCTCGTGGAGATGGTGAAAGCCAATCGTCCAGGTAAGGAAATATCTAGAAGCCCTGCAGCCAGAGTCAGACTGCCATGCACTTGGTGAACACACAGGGGGAGGTGGTAAGACCAAACAGCAGTGTTCTGAACTGATAATGATAGTCTCCCAGCTGGAAGCACAGATGCCTTCTGGACCGCCTTGCTAAATTTATATGATGCCAGTCATCCTTGAGCTTGATCAAGCACATCCAGTCATCCTTCATCAAGAGAGGTAAAATGGACTGCACCATGATCATCTGGAACTTGGTCCATTTCACAAAGTGATTCAGTTTGCTTAAATCCAAAATTGACCTGAGGTTCTTGTTCTTCTGAACCAAAAAAAAACTGAAAAGACCACAGAGCAACACTAGTCTAGTGAGACCTCCTGAATGACTAAATCTGCTAACAGCTTTTGGATTTCGACAGCTGTTTCCCTTCTCTGACAACATGGTACATCCAGATGGCATTTGACATC
Organism: Protopterus annectens; assembly: GCF_019279795.1. Classification (NCBI taxonomy): domain Eukaryota; kingdom Metazoa; phylum Chordata; order Ceratodontiformes; family Protopteridae; genus Protopterus; species Protopterus annectens. The sequence goes on from NC_056739.1 coordinate 967,318,438, forward strand.
TTTTGGAGGAAATAAAAATTACGCTGTGCAGCCTCTGGATATGACATCAACACCCATGTGTTCATGGTGATGGCCTCCAAAGCTTCCATGTGTAAAGCCAAGTGACCCCCAACTGCTTCCAGAGCAAGACAATAGAAAATCTTTCAGGAACACTAGAAAGGCCTACCAGAAACGGCTCCATGGAAGCCCTGGTTCTGTGGACCACCCCTGCCCCGTGGGCAGCATCCATTCAGGTTATATCCCCATGCCTCGAAGGAGCTTTCTGAAAGACTGCTGCAATTGTTTAAAGAAGAAATGTCTCCACCTCCCCTCTAGTTCTTCAAGAAGGTTCATTGGGAGTGTGGCAAAAAGCACTCCGATGGCAGACAGCATCTTTCCATTTTACTCGCTCTTGGACAAACTGTCTTTAATCTTAGGCCCAAAGCATGAAGAGCCATCAAATCTAGTGTTAAAAAAAGACGCTATGAAGCAATCCAAAAAGTTGCACAATCTCTCAAGCATGGTGACACACTGCAATGTCAGCGCCAGCAGCCTGAGACATCCCATCGACTGCGCTTGAGAGCAGACACATGGACATGTTAAAAACAGATGAGAAAGTGGATAATAGTGTCTCAAGTGTCCTCTCAGACTCTGGAGTTTGTCATGCCATAATTACTCTTGACACTTCAGACAAGATGTCCCAATGAAATCTTGTCAAGTGGGCCATGTAATTCAATGCTCTCAAAACAAAGGTGGCTGATACAGAGGAGAGCTTCCCTAACCAGTCCAGCACCCCACACTCCCTATTAGGGGATGGACCAATGAACTTTCTTCTGAGACATCCTTATTGGTGGCTGGAGCCACCACAGTAGCATCAACAGTGTGAACATTACTCCAATGTTGTTGATCCTTGGGAGAATCCAAAATCTTATCCGACATTTGAGGTATCAGTTCCACTGTACTGGGCTCCATCTAGGCCCTCCCAGACATGAGGCCAGTAAGCAAATCCAGAGGGGAAACCAACCTGGACATAGATAGGCCCATCCCAAATGCCACCAAAAATACTGAATCTTCTGAAGATGGGGCTTCAGCTGTCCAGTCCCCGTGCTGGTAAAGTAGCTACATAAGATCGTCAAAAAAGGCATCTTCATTGGAGGGGTTTGGGGATCCCTCTCCTTCCTTGAGGTTGGTATCCTCTTTGGAATCCAGGTACCTACTCTCACACTCTCTCTTGCCAAGATCCTCCCACCCAGGGAATCTGGGGAAGAAGTGGAACAGGGGGCGGGCCCTATGTGCAAGGCAGTCTGGAGGCCTATCTGAATGGGCTGTCCTGCAGCAATCTGGTGCAAGTGTACAGGAACAGACAATGAGGAGAGAAGGATGCCAGTTGGTGCCAACCACTCCATCTCTGGGCAGAAAAACATCCTTTCTACCACACAAAAGGGAGAGACTGAAGCAAACCACACAGAGTCCACACCGCCGGGATCCAAGGATATACCAAACTCTGGAGCTGCTCTCGTCTATCCAGACAGTAAGATCGGAGCTGAAAGTACAGTTATGTAAAAACTTACCAAAACAGTAGATGTCCTTCACTTCACTGTTGCAGTATTCTTTACAATAGGGATCCTCTGACCAGGCCGGCCCAGCAACCGGCCAGTATACCAAAGCCTTTACGTTGCTTAAGATATGCCGTATGTCACACACATGCTCCCTGCATACAGCATAGGGCATAAAAGTGACATCCAGATGTACCGTCCTCAGAACTGAGTGCCCTAGTAGGAACACCAGTCCAAGAGGTACAGCGGTAAGAAGTATATCCAGAACAGAAAAGAACCAGAGGGGAGGTAGGGAGTGAATACTGCAACAGTGAAGAGAAGGACATCTACCATTATAAGTTCTTACACAACTCCACTATGTCCTTCCATTTCACTGCTGCAGTATTCCTTACAATAGGGAGAGTACAAAAGCTCAAGGTGAAGAAAGGACTGCAGAGTTCTCTAGGCATCCATAAAGAATGGCCCTAGCAAAGCCGGATCTAGCTCTGGATTTCACATCTAACTTGTAGTGCTTGGTAAACGTATGCACAGAAGTCCAGGTAGCTGCCTCAAAAATAGTACCCAAATCCTTGAAAAAAAAAACACCAGATGAAGCCACAGCCCTTGTGGTATGAGCTTCAGCAGAAGAAGAAAGGCTCCCGTCATGAAAGGAATAACAAAAAGAAATGGCTTTAGAAATCCAAGAAGAAATAGTTTGCTTGGAAAGAGTCAATCCTAAGGATCTAGGATGAAAGGAAACAAACAGCTGATCACATAAAAGTCTTAGTCTTACCCAAATAAAATCTGAGTTGTCTATGCACACCCAAAGTGTGCAGCACCTTCTCACTAGCAGATTGCAAAGAAGAGAAAAAGGTGGGCTATTAAAAACGTGGCCAAATGAATAGACTGATTAAGAGACAACACATCCACCACTTTGGGCACAAAAGGAGGATTAGTAGGAGGGGACACCCTATCCTTATGGGACACCAACAAAGAGGTCAAGCCATAAAGGTCTGAAGCTCAGATAAACATCTGGCAGAAATAAGAGCTAGCAAAAGTACAATTTTTCAAGAACAGTGCTGTAAGGAAGCTGTAGCTACAGCCTCAAAAACAGCCTGGGTCAATTTTCCAAAACAAAATTAAGATCCCAGGCAGGAGGGACAGACTTCCTGGGAGACCTAATATGAAGGACACCTTTAAGAAACTGTTTAGCCTCAAATCTAGATGCTAAAGGAGGTGATAAAGGCAGACAAGCAGAAAGAGCCGATAAGTAGACCTTAACAGAAGAATAAGTCAACCTAGCATTGAGCAGTTCACACAGAAAAGATACAACCACAGGAAAATCCACAGAAAGTGGATCCAGGTTATGAGAAAGACACCAAACAGAAGACCTCTTCCATTTCGATAAGTAGGATTTCCTAGTTGTGGGCTTCCTAGCCTCCTGCAGGCCCCTTAGCATGGTCTCAGAAAAAAGGTGTCTGTATGGAATCGAAATCCTGTCACCCACAGTGTAAGAAGAATGGACAGGTGGGAATTCTATGAGTAGGTCCTCCCTGTGAGGTAACTTGTGATGACGGCCCTTGTCTAAATGCAGAAGAGGGAACCAAGGCAGTATAGGCCAAAATGGAGTCACCAGCAAGATTTTGGCAGCATCCTGTTGTATTCTGACCAGGACTTTTGGAATGGGGGGATATAAAGAAACACCCAAGGAAAACAGAGGGCATCCACCTTCCAGACTAGAGGACCTGGGACTCTGCACAAAAACTTGTCTGTTCAGAGGGGAGGCAAAAAGATCCACTTGAAGAGTACCCAGCTAGTGGACAATGTCCAGAAACAAATCCCTGTGAAGCATACACTCATCAGATTGTGTTATGGACCTGCTCAAGGAGTCTGCCACAATGTTCTGACCTGAGGGAATGTAAACTTTCTGATGTGTCACACAATACTGGACAGCTAATTCCCACACTAGAAGTGCCAACAGGCAAAGGAGATAAGACCTCATCCTCTCTTGTTGTTGACATACCACATCACTGTGGCACTGTCTGTAAACACCTTAATAGGCCATGGGGAGAATACAGGGTGAAATGCCTGAAGAGCCAGCAGAAGAACTTTCACCTCTTTGACAATGATGTGGTCTTTCCTTTGTTGAGGCAACCAAGGACCTGCATCCTTAGATAGTCCAAGGATGCCCCCCATCCCACGTCTGAAGCATCTGTGAACAGCTCCTGGGAGGGAAGAAGGGGTTGAAAATGGAGGCCCGGATTGAGAGCCAGCTGCTGAATCCACCACTAAAATTCAAGTTTGAGTCACGGAAGAAGAGGAATTACAAAGTTGATGGGATGAGAATGATGAAGCCAAACTGACATTAGAAACCACTAGCTGTGAGTGAGGCCTGAAGAAGAATGGATTGAAAGAGGGAAATGAGAGTTAATGCCTTGGGAGGAGGCAGGGGTGCTAGCATTGGAACAGTTTGGATCCTGCACCCCAGAAATACATGATCCTGTGAAGGAGTCAGAGAAAACTTTAGGTAAATTTATACTTGACCCCAGGTTTTGTAAGACAAAAATGGCAAAATGAAGATGGTGCAGTAGAATCTCTGGAGAGGAAGCATGAAAAAGGAAAGTTTCTAAGTAAAGAAAGACCTGTGTCCCCATAGCCTGCAAAAAGCAATCGCAGGCATTTGGTGAACACACCTGGGGCAGCAGAAAGGCCAAAGGGCAAAGTAGAGAACTGAAAATGCCAGGAAGCCGAGAAACATATAAGCTTCATGAAAAGGGGGTGAATAGGGATATGAAGATAAGCATCCTTGAAATCCTGAGATACTAGAAAAGCCTAAGGAAGCAACATAGGGAACAAAGTCTGAAGGGACAACTCAGCAGCAACTGCACCAAATAATTGTTTGTTATACAGAGGGGCATCCATCAACTTAGCCTTAATATCATCAGGTAAAGGTTGAAGCCGAAGCCAGGAATATCTCATCACAGAAACAAAAGCAGCAGCTCTAGAAGAAATATCTGCTGCATGGCGAGCCACCTGAGAAGTCTCTAACAAAAAGAGAACAGAAGTCTTACCCTCAGAATCAGGAAGGTCAGAAATTACCTGACAGGCTCGAGAAAGAAGAGCCAAAATATATTTTGACATAAAGGGGCTAATAACTGACACCCCTAAAAGCAAGAGTAGCTGAGGTATAAACCTTCTTACCTAGTCTTTCATAGTTCTGCTGTCTTTATCAGAAGGAAGTAGCTTTGTAGAAGGCAACAATTGAGATGGCTTGTCAGATGCCACAGAAACCACAGAGGGATCAGCAGAAGGATATTTATAGAGAAATTTGCAATAATCAGGTACCCTGTGAAACTTATCAGGTTTCTTGAGGCCAGGGGATTGGGAGTCTGGTCCCCGAGATGCAGTAAAAAAAAAAAAAAAAGACATCGGCAGCCAAAACAGGGAGAAAAGCAAAAGGTCTAGGAAAGTCCATTTGTAGAAGCTTGTAATACATTTTCTGAACCTCAGAGACCTGGGCACAATTCCACTTAAATTCCATCATTCTGGAAATTGCATCCCCAAAGGAAATCTCTCCTAAAGGAGTGTCAGGGTTGGTGGACTTCTCTTCCTCAGAACCACAGTCTAAGGGAGAACAGATCTGGGAAGAATAAGCAAGGGATTCCTCATCTGAATCCCTCTCCTCCTCAGAGGAATCCCGTTCCCAAGGCCTTTTGAACGGAGTAGAGAATCATGGTGGAGCAGGAACAAACTCCTTGGGAAGACTTTAAAGCCAGAATGGCATTAAACAACCCGAGTGAAATGCTGCCATTCATTGACGGTCTCTAGCAGCAGGAGGAAAAGATTTTGTTTCTTTTTCAATGGGACATCTGCCTTATAAAATTTAGAAGGCACAAACCCTGGGTGGCATTCTACAATGGTAGTCGGTAATGCCTTTTATTTTGGTTAGTGAGGAACACCACTAGGCCCTTCAGTAATAATCCACTGCTGTTCCCCCTGACATCTGAAGTGGATGTCTGCACGGCCTCCAGGGATGTGCATGTGGTTGGATCCATGCTGGCCTCCAACACATTTGTGGCAGAGGAATCCAATGATGGAGCCAGGCAATCCTCCAGGCTTTCACTAGCCTCGGGAGAGATGTCTGGCGGAGGCAGTACAGAGAAAGAATCAGACCTAGATTTCTTGGCTTTCTTCTTCGGAGATAGCTGACCCTTGGAGCAGGAAGCTCCTTCCATAGTTTCTTTTGCTAAAAGCTTAAGACGTTGGCACTCTAAGTATAGGGCCAAAGAGGAAAGCCAACTACTCAGACTCTTTGGGACAAAAGCCTGACAAATGGAACAGGACATATGGTCATGGAAAGGACCGAGACAAAATAAACACTGCCCGTGATGATCTTTATGGGGAATCTGTCTCGCTCACTGGCATTTACTTTCTGAATGACATGAACCCCACAAGCAACAAAACAAAAGGAAGGAAAAAAGATAAGAGCAAAACTCACAATGGGGCACTTATCTGAAAACAGCTTGGTGAACCAGCAAACAAAGCGGGCGTTCAGACCAACGATCAAAAGATGCATTCAGACTGGTGGCAAAGAAGTTCTGAGGATGGTATGTCTGGATGTCACCTTTATGTCCTACACTGTATGTGGGGAGCATACGTAGGATGTAAGGCATACCTTAAGAAAACTAAAGGCTTTGGTATACTGGCAGGGGATCCCTACTGTATAGAATAATGCAACAGTGAAATGGAAGGACATCTATAGAGAGCCAATGTGCTGAGTGGGAGGGATGACTCAGAGACTCAAAGCATCGATTCCGAGACTAGTGTCGGCCCCGAATGGTTGGCTCCAAGACCACTTGGAGTTGAGAAGGCCATGTCAGGAGTGAGAACCAAAATCAGCCAGGCCGTTGGACCTAACCTCAATGGTGGCAAGACAACTGGCTCCAGGAATCCCACAGCTACATAGCCCAGGGGAGGAAACTAGTTAGTTGGAGCCAAAGCCTCAAGTCAAGGACCCAAGACAGATGGGATCACACCTAACTGCATCTGAGCGTGCAGAAAAGATCACATCATCCTCTCCAAAACCGGCGGGTCTAATACCCCCTACCAATCGGACACAGTAAGAAGAGGAGGCTACCGATGAGGACTTGGAAGCCCACCTACTGCTAAAACACTCAGAGGACCAGGCCCAAACTAGAGAGGATCAGATCTGGGGTGGAGACAGTGACCACTCTGTGAAAACTTCCAGAGAAGTAGAAAGCAAAAAAGGAGAATGAATCCTGTCACAGGGCACCCTTCTCGACAGAAAAGGGCTAGGGACACTAATCATCAGGGAAGGGGCCTTCCCCATAGGCTGCACTGTGGGAGAATACGTCCAACTTGTTGGATCCAAAGGCAGCGCTGAGATAGCCGGAGGAGCTGAAGATCTTTGGATCTTTGAATACAGCTACCTAGAAGCAGGAGAAACCACATCCTTGCTATCCCCCTTAGAAGATTTGGGGTCCTTAGCCCCCTCCTTCTGACCCCATTACTCTTATCAGCCATGCTAAGTAGAGAAGAGGAGGAAGAAGCATCTCTGGTAGGTAAAATACCCTTACAGACCAGCTTTGCCTTTCGTTCACTGACGGCCCTGGATTCAAAACATAAAGCACTGGATCTCCAAATGAGGGGCCCCAAGACAGTGTATGCATTGATCGTGCGTCTCTCACTCTCTTCAAAAAGAATTTGCATAAATGGATAAGAACTGTAAATTCACTCCTGGGGTACTGCCCATGTCCCTTATGGACAGAGGCAGTTTGTAATATGACACAGGGCTTCCACTACCCTGATACCACTCCATCCCATATGTGGAGACTTAAGATATAATACTGTCACATCCTACCCTAGGTATTATTGGCTAGGCTTGTAAAGGCTCTTGTGCTATTAGCCCAGTAACCACCTATAATCATGCGAGTCCTTTGAAGGGAGCTTATGGACACACACCACACACTTCTTAAAACTCTTATCTATATCTACAACCAAGTCAAACAGCACAACACACAAGAAAAACTACTTAACTACTTCATACAAGTACTAAAACTGTTACTGCTACACTATCAAGTATAGAAAAAAATTACAGCTACAAAATTCACCCATAGCAAAAGGGAAGAAGTCTGTGAATGCTAACAAAATAAACCTACACTACCTAATTAGCCTACCTACTAGAAGAAACAAACCTAAAAATACACACATTATCTACTAGAAAAAACAAGGATAGAGGAAAAGGTGAAAAAAAATGCTCAAAGGCACACAAAAAAGCATACACCCAGAAGAGCTCGAAGTCTAGATCAGACAACCCACAGGTTGAACCCGGATGGAAAAAAACAACATCAGACCTACTGTTAAGTGCTTCACTGATGTCCTACCCTTCTGAAGTGTGTCAAGAAAGACTCCGGTCCAATATGGAGCAATTTCCAGACATAAGTGGCAGTACTTCTGCTTAACTGCATGTGAAAGTGTACTTCCACATTCTAAGTTGTTGATATCTTTGCAAAATTAGTCCTTTCTATAAAAGACAAAATGGCTT